>NW_010267392.1:0-88564 GCF_000690775.1 Eurypyga helias
CCATTCTATGGTTCTATGAAATGGCAGTGCAACCTGGAAATTATTTTCTCTCAGAAATATGAATGCCCACGTGGTATTGAGATACCTGAAAGTAGTTCAGATATTCTGACATTGTGAGCTGAACTTCCCACAACACAATCACTATTAAAAACATTTAACTTTCACCACGTGCTTAATCTGCATTTCTGAAAATACATGCGGACCCATTTAACCTCCAGGGAACGTTTATTCACTTAAGAGGGCTCGTCACTAACTGATCCCACTTCAGCTTAATATCTTGCCTTTTGTACTTCATTCCCAATCCAAAACCCAGATGTGAAAGAAGAGTAGGCTGGTACCCTGCTAGTAGCACAAATCCCATACGTAGAAGAGTTTGAGCACCTCTGCTGGCTACCATTTAGCTGAGATGCCCATTTCAAAATCCGGAGTGTCTGCAGAAGATGGACAAGCAGGTCTTGGACACCCAAAGTGCATTGGGAGAGTGAACTGGAGTTAGGCATTTGAAATTCCCTCCAAATACCTATAACAGAGAGCGTGGGTTTAAGACAGGGTTGTTTACAGTAAGGTCTCACGGCACTGTCATGTTTCTGTGAACAGAAAACAGGGAGTGAGGGTACCGACAGAAATTGGAGCCCTTTTGAGCCGGTGGCAACCTATTTGCGTGGCTGCGTGGGTAGAGCTGATGCGTCTTGTAGTTCAGGCAAAACGAATGTTCTCAGGAGGACGGAGAAAGGCACAGATGTATATTATGTTTACTGTTAGGGAGATTAGTTTTAGCACATGTATGTGTGTGGGCTCAGAGGATTAAGCATGATTGTGCACTGACGGTCAATACTATTTGCATTTTATCATGTGTAAATGATATTAACATAGAAGTCATGATGCAATGCGCAGCAGGTTTCATTATCCCTCATTAAAGCAGCTCTCCCTTGCAAGTGCAAATGTACTGGAAGGCTGACCTAAATGTAGGAGAAGCTGAATGCTGATCCTTATCTTAATGAACAAATACAATTAGCCAAGTGTAAGAGTGTCAGGTATTGAAATGATTCTCTATAATACCTTCTTTCTTTTATTTCACTTCAATGAGCATCTCCTGATAGTATCAGAGCAACATCTCATCACAGCACCTGGCAAAAACTACCCAGGGAGCATCATATCTGGGCACTCAGTCCAGGTCCGGGGTAACCAGTCATTCCTACTACAGCTGGACTTCCCTGAATGTACACTAGCCTTTCAGGACATCATGGGAAAGGTTTTTATTTAATGTCTTTTGGCTCTCCTGACTGTCTCCAAGAGTGGAGAAAGCCTCAATTCCTTCTACCAGAGCTGGTGTCCCTCACGTAGTAGCGATCAACACTGAAAAATGCTTACAGAGAAGACAGAAGGGATGAGTGTGGCTGAAAATGAACCTAATCAGATGCCAATGATTACTCCACTGGAAGTTTATGATAATGAAGATGCGAATGAAGGGGCTCCAAGGGGTCTTTACCATCCTTTGGGCACTTCTCTTGACAAAAGTGTGGCAAGGACAGTGACAACCTTTTTTCACTTTGGTTGCCTGATTTCCTTTGATTTGTGGTATCTGCTGCAATAAGCCAAAGACTCCAATCTTTCATGGAGATCCTATTGCTGAGCTGGCCTCCTCCCATCTGGAGTGAGGTTTCTGCCTAGAAAATGAGGGGGAAAAAATAGGTTTCCATAGATGGAATGTTTTAAAAACAGGTTACACACAAAATTTTCAAGGTTGCAAAATTGTATTTGCATAAGCCTTATTTGTATAATCTCATCACGGAGTACAAGTTATAAGAGTTGATGCTGATCCAGACTTGACTCCATTGATTAATAGGCATCATGTGCAACACATTTATGCTTTGGGAAGCAGAGACTTCTTCCCCTTCCGTTAGGGCAGGGGACATTTTGCTTCATCAGAGCAATGGAAACTTGAATCTTTGTGTGATTCTGCATCAAAGAGACATCTGGGACTGTCTGGGCTTTTCTAGTCAAAGAGCTACATCAGAATTGATTGCCCAGACAATTTCAAATGAGTCTTCACAGAGTGCAATGATTAAGACTACTTGTGGAGGTTTATTTCTAGTCTAAAGTCTTCTACAGTTTTCAAAGCAACAGAAATTGTCTTACCTGTTTATGCAATTATACAAGCACATCCTGCTTGATCTAGCCTCTATCCCCAGTATTTTTTCCAAGAGGCGAGTCATTTCATATGGAGTTGTCAACCTGATTTAACCAGGGAAATTCAGGTTAGATTCAGGAGGTTTGGACACTGAAATCCCTGACTTTTAGGCGATCTGGCCTCCAGCTGCACTCGGACTCCCTACGTTGTTGATGGTGAAACTGGAGTGCTTCAGAGTTGAACCCAACCGAGCTGGCAGGACACAGTGGGACCTTCTCAAAGGGAGCACACAACTGCTTACAGTCAAGCAACAGGAAAAGTGGAGGACAAGGGTGTATCTGCAATTCTCTCTTACACTAAAAGCCCCTCGAGGCTGGAGTGAGGCAACCCCGTCTGCTTGGGATCCATTGTCTGAAATCTTCTCCTGGAGACGGGTACCTACGCCCTTTCTTTCAAAAGACTCCACACAGATCAGTCTTTTAAAAACAAAGCAGGAAGAAGAAAAGGTGGTGATAGCTTTTATTATACAATGCCTTGGTATTCAAAGTATATGCTGAGGAAGTGGGAGGCCTGGGTTCCTCTCCCGCCTCAGCCCGAGGGGCCCAAACCCACGTCTCCCACATCCCATGAGAGCGCCCCAACAACCAGGCTGGAGGCTACCTTGGGTGGAGGAGCCTCCTCCACCCCTGCTTGGAAACTGCACCGCTCCGCAGCGAGGAATTTCAGACTCGGGAGGCTGGGGGGCGGGGAGCAAGGAGGGAGCGCGTGCCTGATGCCGAAACCAGGGAGTGGGGAGCCTCGGGCTCCCTTCTCACTCCCCTGACGTTAGTTATCCAAGGAGGTTTGCACACTGACGGCAGGTTATGGCATCCCACTTCCTCCTCTCTCCTTGGCACCACGACTCTAGGAAAGGCTTCCAGCAAGGTGGCAATGGGTGGAGAGGGTCATTCACCCCAGGCCCCCCAAGAGGGATTTTCCTGGGAGGCAGCAGGCAGGGTCCTCCTTTGCCCCTCTCCCACTCGCTCCGAGGGTGCCCAAAGATGTGCCAACTTTCGGAGCCGGAGCTGCCATGGGGAAGTGCCAGGTGGGGCTACCAGTGCCCACCAACCCCGTAAACAAGTAAAATTCTTGTTTTCTCCATGCCAGGGAGGCTTAGGCAGGTGTATGGCACCAGGCTGCCTGGTCTTGCTCTGGAGACCCCACGGAGCGTGGCTCCGGGCACTTGGATAAGCTCCAAGGTAAAGAGTCAGGTATTTCTAGGGTTTCCAGGCAATTACAGGGTTAAACGGCAGTAGAGTTAAGTTTTCCAGACAAGCTGCCTGCACACATGGACTTCAGTTTATGCCCTTTGGTTTTGATCCTACCTACAGCAGAGGAGGTTTCTTTCTTTCCAAGAGGGCACACTGGGTGGCAGACGGGGAATTAATGCCCTCTCCCTGATGTTAGACAATAAATCAGCTCCTCACTAAAATGCGGGATTAAGGGCTGTCCAGATTAAAAAAAAAAAAAAAAAAGTGGGAAATCGACCTCTTTCCTCAACTTCAAGGCAATGGATTAGAGAAGAGGGAGACACTCAGCTTGTTTCACTGAGTTAGGGTATGATTAGGTGTAAAAACTCTAGCATGGCTGGTCTTTCTCCCAGTGTAAGATCAGTTGTCCCAGTCAGAAAAAAAAAAAAAAAAGAAGAAGAAAAAAGGAATTATGCAAACAAATTAACAGCAGGGGCCAGTCTTTATTACAGTCCTCTCAGGATGGGCAAACGAAAGCCCGGAACAGCTACCAACAACAGTAGCCACAGTGACAGTAACAGGGTTTAAATATCATGTGAGCTCGGCAGCTCTCATCCGCCGAGGAGAAGTCACGAAAAGGCACATTGCACGTCGCAGTATCTGATGGAAGCTTGCCTCAGTATCAGTTCCAGGGAAAGGATAAACTGATAATCGTGTCTTGAGAAAGAAAAAAAAAGTGGGGGGGGCCAGGGGGAGGGAGGGAAAGCTGGAAGGAAAAGCAGCCTTTCTGGTAAATCTGTGACAACAGCATCAGCAGCCCCGACTGGTTTGTTGCCCATTCCTTTTGGCAGCCCAGCAAAGTCATCTCCTGGCGATCTACACCTCTCTCTTAAGTAATCGTTGCGCTCACGTTCGTTAGGATGCAGCAAAGGCATCCCCATTAGCCAATTAACCAACCCCCGAGGAGGTCCCTCCTGCAGACTGTGGGCTGTCGCACCTTCCTCGCGGAGCACCCAGGAGCTTCGTGGGGCCGTCGCCCCAGCACGCGCCCTGGGAAGAGGAGGGAAGAGCGACTTCTTGTCTGCCAGACGGAGACCTCAGAGGTGAAGCTCGCCGTCGCTTCCTTCACACGCTAGGATGCGCTCCCTAGAAATCTCTCCTTTTCAGAGGGCTCCTCCTCTGCCAAAATAAGCCCGGTGACTCAAAATGGACAGAGGCACAGCCAGTAGCATGCTGGTAAGGACGACTCCGGAGGGGAACGGGCTCTGGCCATACCTGGCACGGGATAAGCATCTGCTCTTGCTTACCAGCAGCGCTGGGCCTTTCACTTTCTGCTTTCAGTAACGAGAACTGGTTCTGCGCAGCATCTGTTGCAACTTCCTACAGCTGCAGAAAGGCACAGAGGCCAGGGCAAGTAAAACCAGGGCAGGGAGACTCCTTCCAGCCCGGCTCCATCCCAGCAGACCGCAGGCAACGGGTTGCTCCTTACATTCCCTCGGCACGGGCAGAGGCACCTTCCTATTCTGCCAAGGCCACGACGGTCTCTGTCGTTCGCTGCTGGGAACAGCAGGAGAGACTTTTCCATGGAACTATTTGAAAAATGCAGATTCTCTTCCCTCCTGTGCCGAAGTGGATGCATGATGCGACACGCCGTTCAAGTAAACCTAGCTTTACTGACGCGGATACTCACAGCAACGAACGCACGTGTGCGTGCCCAAAACTTTCAAATCCGCAGGTATGGATTTGAATTGATTTACACCAGTCGATACAAAGACAATACCATGTAGTTTTTCTGATCTATTATGAATATGACTCAAATTTTTTTTTCAATAAACATTAACCACATACATAAATGCTTAAAAGCAATTGCAAAAGGAAAAAAGGAAAGATCATCAGGAGATGACCTGGTTGTGGAAAGAGGCACTGAATTCACTGCATGAATGGAATTACTTGCATAACTGCACTCGCAGAAATCACTACTCCGCAGAAGCGGAGTTAAATCAACCAAAACACATTAAATCAACCAAAACACAGAGCGGCCCACATTCTTGGTACGACGCCGTCCTCTTGCCGGTAGAGAAGGGACAAAAATCCCCTCATCTGGGCAGGGAAGAGGGAGAAACCCTCTTTTTCTTTGGCATCCTGGCACTGTTTTCGAGAGACAGGTTGACAGTGCTGGCTTGCCCTATTCCTCTCTGGCACCTGTGTTAAAATCCGGGCCTGTAACACTCAAGAACAAGCTCCTGTTGACTATGAAACTTTGACTAATAAGTCTGAGGCTGTTTCCCACCCAACTCAGTTTGATGCCATAAGGTAATTAGGGTCCTTTCCTGCAAAATACATCCATGAAGAATGTCAGCTGGCATGAATGCTAGCAACATCTGCTGTCTTCAGGCTACTCTCAGGATGAGTAACTTCTTCATTTGCTATCTGTGCTTGAACTGTGAGGTACAAAGCTTATTGGAATTAAACACCCCAAACTGTTTTTCACAGTCCCACCCCACTTAAATTTCCCACAGCAGGGAAGGTGAAGAAGCCAAAGAAAGCAAATAAGAAGCGCCACAGCTCCTTTGTAAGTCACATGTGCTTGTACGATTCTCCAGCCATACTTTGGGCATCACATTCTCGAGTTTGACTGGGTGATACGCATCCCCTTGGCTGCAACACGGCAATTTAAACTGCATAAACTCGGAGCTTCTTCTCTGGCTGTAGTCAGTGCAGAGGCTTCAGCTAGTATTTGAGAGCTCTCCTGCTAGGAGCTTCATGAATTCCAAGGAAAACCTCAGTCTACAGGGAGACTCTCTCCCTGTATGTTGCAGAAGCAGCAGCTGCAGTCGGAATAGGCAGGTACAGGGAGCATCCCGTCCAAAGCAGAGGTGCACACAGCAGTGACAGCACGGAGGGCAACAGAGCCCTTGGGGTGCGGCCAGAGGAGCGTGTTCACTTTTGTGGAGTTGCCCAACAGCTGGCCCATGGGCTGTGGGAGCTGCAGCGCCAAGAGGTTGCTGCTGCCCAGCTGGGACCAGAGCAGGAGTGGATACACACAAACGGATCCTGCTGCCCAGCGAGACCCCAGCTACGTTGACAACAGAGCCCTGGAGTAGAATCCCCAGCTCTTCCCAACAATCGTTGACTAAAACACATAAATACTGCCTGGATCTCGGACTTCCTTTGTCCCAGAGGAAACAATGCCCCACATCATTCACTCATGCTGAATTTTCCCACCAAAACCATCCTCAATATTATGATTCGGTGATGCAGAAGATGGAAAACCCCAAGCGGCTCAGGCTAAGGAAAGCCTACAACCCCCACCTCCTGCTTCCCAAATGCATCCTATATAAATCCCCAGTGTATCCCACGCAGGAGAAGGACAAGAGCTCTGGTGCAAATTTTAGCTCCGCCACGTTTGAAGAAAGCAGGTATCCATGTACCCCGCACTGAGCCCCCATGTAGGAGTAGGATGTGCCCCAGCTCCCAGATGGCAGTGGGATTACTCTGCTTCTTCTCAAGGTGGTTGTATTTGGGAGCACGTGCTGGACCTGTGGCTAATATCCACAGGGAATTTTGTATCTCAAAATGGATGAGGCCACTTTGGGAGTTGAGTGATGCCAAGGTGCAGATGGTGGAAACCTGATTGCAGAGGTTGGAGTACGGCCATAACTTTTTTATACTTTCATATTGCTCCAAACCCGTGAGCCAGCTTTAGACACTGGGTTTAGGAAATTAATGCTCGTTTTGTGGGCAAATTCACAAAACGCATCTTCGGCTTCGGTATTTCTCAGCGTCTCTCTTTGGGGCAAGCAAGCAGACTTACCGCACTCATTGCTAAGACAGAGCTGTCGGTATCAACGGGGGAATCACACGAATTCGGCAAGCGCGTGCCCCGGGAGGATACCGCACGTACCACAGGGGACGTGTGCTGCGACAGCCCAAGGGCAGTTCACTTCCAGGCAATTAAGACAGCTCCATAGTGGTTGCGAGGCGGGCTTTTGGTAGAAGCAGGAGACATTTTTAACACGTATTCCCAGCATCACGTTATAAAAGGGCAGATGACAATTCGTGTTGCATCAAGTCCTGGGACTTGCTGCCCTGCGGGATTATTGGCAAACGCGCAATTCATCTCGTACTAACAACTTGCACCGAAACATTAGATTTGGGTGCTTGAGACGGTAGCCACTGGGAGAAACCTTGAGCAGTTTTCAGAAAAAGAGCTGTTTTAGAGTGTCTTCATAAATTAAGCAACAAACTCACCAGACAGAAGCAGAGGACCAACAGACGGCACCAGATAGTGGAGCTGTGCTGCTAAACCGCTTCACTTCCGTGTCCATCAACCTCCCACCTTTTGGCTGCCCAGTGCACTGAGCTTGCTGCTGGCTGCTTGAGGCAGAGACCCTACCCCAGCTGTGCTTGTGCAACTGCTGAAGTTCTTCGGTCACGGTTTCTGAAAATGGATTTGGATTCCTTTTCAGCCCTTGCCATTGAAGCAAAAAGTTTGATAACGTGACCTGAGAGATCTCGGACCGCAGCCAAGTGGTAAAACCAAGCTGGAACGTTTTATTCTGTGTTATTCTGGAGAAGAGAAGGCTCCAGGGAGACCTTATAGCACCTTCCAGTACCTGAAGGGGCTACAAGGAAGCTGGGGGGGACTTTTTACAAGGGCCTGTAGTGACAGGACAAGGGGTAATGGGTTTAAATTGAAAGTGGGGAGGTTTAGATTGGATATCAGGAAGAAGTTCTTCCTGGAGAGGGTGGTGAGGCACTGGCACAGGTTGCCCAGAGAAGCTGTGGATGCCCCATCCCTGGAAGTGTTCAAGGCCAGGCTGGATGAGGCTTTGAGCAACCTGGTCTAGTGGAAGGTGTCCCTGCCCATGGCAGGGGGGTTGGAACTAGATGGTCTTTAAGGTCCCTTCCAACCCAAACCATTCTGTGGTTCTATGATTCTGCACAAAGCCACCAAGAGGTCTTTGGAGCTGTCAGGCACAGGCTGACTTAGCTCAGCCTGGCATTTCTGCCTTCAACCACACGTTCACAGTGACGACAGTGCTGCACACTTCTGAGAAACGCCTTTTATTGTGTGGCAGGGGTCATCATGTGAACGTCAACGTAAGAATTGTTCCATAGCAATACCAAAATCAATTTTTATTACACAAATGCCAAAAAATAAAAAAAAACACAAACAAAAACCAAAACCAACAAGAAACCCAGAGCTAAAATGATGAAAAAGCAGTGTGCTCTTACACCATGTAGAACATATACAGAAAGCCACATTCTTCTGCTAAAGCATCAGATGCTCATTACCATCATCATCGCAAATAAGGGATATCAACTTTTTCTCCTGCTATAAAACGAGGCAAACTTTACAGTGAGATATTTCAAAGGGTCAGATTAACACGAAAAGCAGCATTTCCAGGAAACTTTCTATACCATCTGGGTATTTTTTGTCCCCTTCTGATTCTATCTGCAATCTTATTTTAAACGTGTATTAGGAAGGTTAAAAGGAAACAGTCAACATCACGTAAGCCACCGGCATGTCGGTCAGAAGCAGGTCTTCCCTCTTCCCAAGGGCAGTACGAACGGTATCGCAGAAGACACCACCTGTCTGACACATGAGCTCTGCTTCAGTTCACTGCAGAGAATTTTGCCCTTAAAATAAGCAAAGCATGAGATAACCTATCCTTGAGAACCGTGCGGGGTTTGACTCTCCCAACGGTCTTTTGAGGAGGGATGGAGAAAAGATATACCGAAACGAATGTCGGAAGAACAATCCTTGAGATCAGAAGTAGTGGCTGTTTCTAGTCTTTTACACCAAACAAACAACAGTTTTGTAACTGATGATTTTCAGTATTACTGTATAAAATTATACTTATTAGAAATAAGACTGTGGAATACTTTAAGGCACCTCATGGTGAAGAAATATTTTAAAGGCTTGAATAGCTCAGAAGACTGAGTTCTTTTTCCAAGATCCCCAGGAAGGAATGTAGCTTACAGTAATTAGATTTACTATTTCCAAATAAAGCCTGAAAATGTTCAAAGTGGAAGTGTAGAACTTTTCTTTAAACGGAAACATAGAACACCTTGGCATAAAGATAATTTGTCCGTTTAACAGACCAAGACTTTCACCAAAGGCAGGCCTTCTACATCCCCGGTCCGAGTTAGGCCATTCAGGTATGTTGAACTTGTTTACTCAACTGAAATTAAATGGGTCAGTCCATCTTAACCAACAGTCATGTGAACAAAACAACTAGCGACAACAAATCCAACAAAATAATCTAAAAAAACCATCTCCTGACTAGAGTATTTTTGTTACTTTAAGCTAAAAAGACGGATGTAATGTCAATGACAGACATGAACGACTCGCTCTCAGTTGTTCTACTCAGCAATTTATGGGCTTCAAGTGCGATTTTGGAAAAAATTTGTTTTCTCTTATACTGATACTTGATACCTACAGCTAGTAGTGTCCTGCCAAAACACGTGAAAAAGCAGAATCGGCATTTTGGGAGATACCTAACATTTTTGTGCGCATTCAAAAAGCCGCGGGATCAAATTAATTCTAGCTTACAGACTGATAGCTAGATCTGTCAGGGTCTCATACCACTGAGTCCGCAGCAGCCAGCGTTTTGGAGCTCTGCTCTGAAATATAACTTACCATAGATTCATTTCAGAGCTGAAATGAACTAAAACTGTAATTATACCCTTGGTTTACGTGTGCATATCTCCTTGGTTCTGATAAAAAAACCCCCTCAAACTCAAGGTATACGACCAGGAGAACATACTGTTCTCTTAGAGTATTTAAAGTCTCAGTGTATTATACATCACATTCAGTCTCTTCTAAGAACTAACTATTTAGACATCAAACAAATTCACTATTGTAAAACACCGTTAAACTCTGGATACGTCCACACCGCTCAACTAAAAAGGCCAACCAATGAGCTCAAGCATCAGACCCCATTAAGTGCCTACACTGTCTTACTGGTCAGCTCACCCTAGCCCTGTTGTGGACCACACCAGCCAGGTCTCTCCACAACAGAGCTTGAACAGTCTGGACATGGTCCATGCCAAGAATCCCTTCTGAAAAGGCAGTTACAGACAAGATCATGCAAGGTGGAACTTTCCTGGTGCTGCACAGTCCCCTTGTGATGATGAGTCCCCTAGATGAGCATTATCCCTTGTGACTTTATGCACTCAAACACTTAACTCTGTCCTTGCATCCTTCCGCAATACAAACCCCACTCTACTAAGCTGCAGAACAGCCCTATTCTTAATTTTGACAACTCGGATTGAAAAGGAAACCACAACAAGGCACTAGATGATAGTCGTGTGCCAAGTCCGTAAGTGGACTGCACAAGCCTGGAGAAGACCAAGGGCCAAGCGATGCAGAGAAGTGGCTGGTGTGCTCTAAGAAGGATTAGCCACAAGCACTGCTTACATGAGCCAATCTGTGCAACGAGGCTTTGGGGACAAGTGGCTGTCCCCGATCATCTGGTAGTTAGCACCAGATGTAGCACAAGTCTCATGCTCTGCATCACGGCACAAAGTTCCGTTCCACCAGTATCAATGGAATCTGCTATAGCACACGGTGCTACACTCCAGAGAAGAAGTGCCAGAACCTGCCAAAAGTAGGCTAGGGACAAGAGCATTTGATCATTTAACTTCCTGCTAATGACAAAAGAGGATGCTACTACCAAACCCAGACATTTGATGCTTGTTTTTTCCCCTACCCACCAGGGAAAGCTGGCTGGTGGCACAGCAGGTAGTAAGAGGTCCTGCCCCCTTTCCTGGGATCGGGAGCCTCTCAGCCTTGCTGCAGGGAAGATGCTGCAGCAAGGGAACAAGGATTCTGCCTCTCACCACCCAGCTGACTCCTGCACAGGACAAAGTCCATCTAGATGAACCCTTGTGCTGAGGCACAGGCTTTGGCCTCAATTTACTTCTCGACAAGGAGAGAGAACCTTTGTGTTTGAATCAGTTATCCGCTGGCAGAACTGCCTGAAGCGAGAAACATTTGTGTTTGCCCCATGTGTAGACAACTGGGTGAACACTGGGTAAATAACATTTGTCTTCCAACGGTAGTAGCAAGCATCTTCAGTATGTTTTTAAAAAAACCCAGTATTTTCCATGTCCTGAAGAGATCTGTTGCCTTTTAGACTCTCCTGTGCCCTTTAAACAGTAAGATGAACAGATTTATTTTCTGCTGGACCTCAAAAGAATAGGTATCTCACTAAACATGAAAAAAATCTGAAGCAGCATAGCACTTGCTTGGCTTGGCTTTTTGTTTTGTTTTTTAAAGTATGGGAACAGTGTCTCTGTGTTAAA
Organism: Eurypyga helias; assembly: GCF_000690775.1. Classification (NCBI taxonomy): domain Eukaryota; kingdom Metazoa; phylum Chordata; class Aves; order Eurypygiformes; family Eurypygidae; genus Eurypyga; species Eurypyga helias. Next base: position 11,674 of record NW_010267392.1, read on the forward strand.
GTGCTTTGCTGAATCAGGTCATAACTTCTGAATACCAAACCCCTCTCTTGCTGCATTCCTCTCACTATCAGCAACAGCCATTCAAAACTACGGGTTGTACTTTCCTACCTCTTCTGGTAGGATGGTAACTTCAAACAGCTCGAGTTCAAGAGAACCCCCAATGCAAAACTTCAAATATACTGAGGTGAAATATTTCTAACACACATTTAACGAACTTGTTGTGTACCCTGCAGTTACAGCTTTGGCTTGAAGGCACAAATATTAAGGCACAATAAATGCAAATAATGTATACATTTCAATGTGTTGTGTTGAAGATAACTTTGTACTACACGGTATTTAGGTATAATGACATGTCATTCAAACATTTCCTCAAGTTATTTTAATACCTTTTTTTGGTTGATAACCTGGATAAAAAGAGGAATGTATGTTAAATTATTTAAATGTTTCTTCAGTGCAAATGTGGTAACTTTCTTCTGAAGTACAGAAGATTGAGACTGATTTTTCAGCATTCAGATTGTAGCAAAATAAAACTAATATTTACATTCAACTTGAACGGCGTTATTTGAACTATATAAAAAAAAGTGTATTTTTGCTATCCAAAAGAAAAAGTAGTTTTGGCTTGTTCTTTCTGCTACCAACCTGCATAGCTACTTATGACAGGTAGAAGGACAGTTGCACTAGACAACTAAGTTGTACACTTCCAAATCTGCTGTCGTGCTAAAGTGACGCTGAAAAGAATTTGGTTTCGCTTGCTCTCCAAATATTTCCAAACGAGAAAAAGAACACATCCCAATTTTTTTTTGAATAAGCTCCAAATATGCACCCTAGACCTGTTAGGTGTCCTGCACCTGTTTAAATAAGAGATCTCTACCACATAACTTTCAAATAAAAACTGAGTCTGCCTAATTTCCTTGGCAATACAAACATAATTAGTCAGAAAGGAAAACATATTGCACTGAAATTAAAGAAAGAGGGACAGTCAAAATTTTCTTCTCAGTATTAAATAGGAAGGATGTCCAGTGCAAAGAATCGCTCCCTCCCTTTCCTTTCCCGTTGACACTTGCAAACATTGTCACTGAGTTTAGACGATCTTGGGTTTACATTCTATGGGAAACAGTTGCAGCTACTAGGAATCACAGTGCAGTTTCTGTTATGCATAATCCTGAGGAAGCATCCAAGGAGGAATCTGTGGCAAGCTGGCCATTCTGAACCACTTCCGGGTAATTCCTACTGAAGTACACCTAGGAAAAATAGCAGATTCTGTGAGTAATTGCACATCAAACACCTTTTAGTTTCAAATAACATTTCTGGAGATAAATAGAGGAGAGATAAATACATGTCCTTAAGGAGTTCCAACAGGAACTTCAGGTTAGTGATATTCAGTAACTGTATGTCACTGAAAAATTAGTAAAATTACTTATATGATCTTACATTATAACAAAGCATGAGAAAAATCCCACACAACCTGTAGATCCACTCAGATTCTGGTAATTCAGATAAATAGATACGTTTCTTCACTTTACATTAAACTGATAAGTAAAATCATTTTACTAGCTCAAAACATGGAGATAAATTAAAAACAGGACGACAAAGAAGCTGTGAAATCCTGCGTCTGCACAAGGGTTTCTCATTTTCACACACAAAATGAACACAATGGATTTGGATGTTAATATCAGGTTGTAATCCCTGTATTTTACAAACTGTGATTGACAACCATTGAAACTTCGAGGTATATGTATGAAATATCCCAGCGTTTAATTTGTGCTGCAGAGCAGTTATAGGGCCTATAGAAATGTGATCTCTGGATAGTGAACCACAATAATGAAAGAAGAAGCAAAAGCTTTAACAAAGACTCAACCAAGCAACTTCTCTAAAATGTAAGATGATACCAAATAATAGGACAGTTCTTTGCCAAGCCTTTGAGTTCCTGAATTCTCCCAATTTCTAGCTCAACTAGAAGAGATACAGGTTTTCTGATAAATGTATAATCAGAACATAAAGGAAATGAAATGCTGTCAAGTTTCACTGTTCCACAATCATCAGTTTTTAGTAGCTGTATCATATCTCTGTTCCTTGACAGATGCGCATAACAAAATGAAATAATGTCAAGACTTGTGTGCTCTTATCTAAAAATGTGTTTGGGTGAAAAAGGACTTCAAATGCAATTTTTTCAAAGAAGAATGTGAAAAGTTTTGTTTGAGTCTTTAAAAACAGAAAATACGCTATCTTTCTGAAAGCTGACACATGTCACGAGTTAGGTCTCGTAGTCAGACTGCTATGACTACGGCTTATGAAACATTTCTCCAATTTATGTTTGAGAGTGTTGTCAACAAAGTTCAGTATGTTTGATAACAATGTCCTTTTCATGTATATGAATACATGTATAAGACACGCGGGATAAAAAAGAAACAGTCATTCTACACAAACATTCCCGTAAGTACCGCTGTCGTCTTGTGTGCATGCAACGCTAACGCAGGATATATGCACCTTCACAAGTTTCAGAGAATATTAAGGTCTGATTGGAATCAACCAAAGAATTGGAAGTCCTGTTAAGAGGCCTTCCTCAGTAACCAGCCACGATCAGACGCAACAGAAGGAAGTTAATCAGGCGCCCGCCTGCCCACACGCTGCAGAGATGGCAGCCCCAGTGGTGTATTCCCATCCCACTCCTGGTTTAAAACATAAAACTTTGGCATACTTTTAATGCAGCTTTTGAACATGATTTTTTTTTTCTTTAACAGAAAGTTAATAGAAAATCTTGGCACATTACTAGAGACATAATGAAATGGCAGCTGCTTTTCAACTGTCTCATTGCAATTCTTCCCCTGAGCCCAATCCCTCAAGATATTAAATGCCCAAGTCTTTATACAAGTTTCTTCCACTGCCAACAGAGCTGCAACCTTGTTAAAAGCAATCACTGAGGTGAGATAACACCTAGTATTTTAATATTTACACATCTGTCATAGCTTTAAAGTAAAATAACCCTTATTTTCCTCAAAGGATTCAAAAACTGACTGACAGAAAACAAGCCCTATCCCGATGCCACCAAAGCTTGCAGAAAAGCCTCTCAACGCTGCCAAGAGCGTGGAGAACACACCAACTTTTGTTCATCTGAGTAATTGGGCACTTTTTTCCCACCTTTTTAACTGTTTGATGACTATTTCTCACACTCCCACCAGATTTTCTAACAGCTTCCTCTAAACTGAGCAAAGACAAAACCACAGGCTCACAATGCCGAGCACAACGCTATCATAGTGAGCCTCGCAGGGCAGTTAGCACACACTCTCCCATTCAAGCTGTGCCTGCACTCTTTTCTTTGATATTTGCACAAAAATCAGGGATACTGAATGAGCAAGAGGGACATTCAAACAGCAGCATCGGAGCAATTCCGAAGCCTGATCTAAAGTTCCAGCAACAGCAGGATCTTGCAATGCTCAGCTAAGACATTCACGAGATTTTTTTTTTTTTTTTTTAATTAGGTTGTTCCAAATATGTCCAAGTTACTCTTCCAAATTAAGATGTGTAGTCCCTCCTCATTTACACTTAAAGGATACATCCAGAATCCATACTGTTCCAGGAAATGCATTTAAGGTTTCACCTTACTGAAAGAAGCTCTTGGTACAAGTTTGTTCTGCGCAAGGTTCAGGTCCAAAGTGCAATAAATCACAGTCATTGCCAAAGCATGGCCACGATCCAAACCATTTTATTTAGCAACTCACTGTAACGCCTTTTGAAAAGTGTGTATATATGTCATATTACCATTTCTTTTTATGTGCAGCATGCTGTTTTTCAACAAGAGAAGAAAAGCTGTTCTTCATAAAAACAGTTCTCAGTAACCACAGCAGAAAAAAACCAACAGCAACACATGTAACGGACTTGCTAGTGTAAAAAGAAAAGCCACTGGAACCAGCTCTTCTGACTAAGCAACTTCTCTGGAAGTAAGCATGAAGCACAAGGGACAGCAATAACAAAAACCTTGAATTAACGTCCAAGTCCTTCAAACAGAAACAACTGTAACTGTGCTTCTGGGTAGCTGCTAACTGGAGATACAGTCTCTCGATTCCCATATTTTTGGGCTGAGTGTGGATAAGCACCATGCTTTGCATTCTTGGCAGATGCTAAAGCTTGTATCTGCCTTCTAGCCTGGGAGTTAGCAAACTTTTTCATCAAACCACATTTCAGCAGAGACTGGTTCCTGGATCTCTTCCCTTCCTGTACAAAATCACATAACATTGATGTGGTAACTGCAGATGACTATATGGGCAAGTAACATCAGGCAATCATTTTTATATATTTTGAATTATCTTTGAATGCAATTGTGCAACTGGGGAGGGCTGCAGGGAAGGAAGGAGAGAGAACATGACATGGCTAAATCTCTACCGATGACAGACGGACAGCCTCACCTCTTGCCTTTCCAAGGATCAAGCCTTACGAAGCTGGTCTTCACTTTACGAACACTAGACATATAATTTGAAGCTCTCCTTTTAAACACCATTTATATAATCTCCAGATTGTCACACATGTACCATAAAAAGCATGGCTAACCCATTCCTTTCTAGTAACGAAATACAAGAAGCTACACGCAGCAATGGAGAAGGACAGCAGGACTCATTACAGTCTAGTTAAGGACAGAGATTTCCTGAGTTCCTACAATTAGTGCCACACATGAATTTACAATGTGCACTCTCAACTGCAAAGCTTCACTTGAAAAACTCAACAAAACAAAACAAGGACATTTTAGTAGCTCTACAAAAATTCCTAACAATATAAACATACACAGAAATCTCCTCCCTAATTCCAAGAAGTCCAGGAAAATAGCCTCCGTAACAGCAGCACAGTTTTGTGGTTTTTTTTTTTTTTTTTTTTTTTTAAACAACTTGTGGAAATGCATCTATTTTTCCTAGGTAATAGCCCAGCACCTGTCATTTTGTTTCCTGGATCTGTTTTGCTTCCTGCCATTTGCTTCCTGCTGTCCTCCCATTTCCCCAGGAACAGTTTGGAGTTTATGTTCCCCTAGCTCTGCTCCACACATCCAGCAACTTAAGGACAGGAAAGCATAGAGGCTAGAGCTCGGACCTTTGCCTCTTGCCTTGAAAAGGCTCTCCAAGGTCTCTCCATGTCCAATATTGGCGCCTTACTTGCACACTGAAAGTGAAGTTACATGACTGCGAAGCAAATTGCTGTCAAACTGAGCAGTGCCCGTCTCAACTGAAGCAGCTGAAACTTCATTGCCAATGAGAGAAATAAAATCTTGCTCTGGACGTCCCATGTGGTAAATTATCAAGAAAAAAAGAAATGAAGCCAAAAGCTAGTCAAAATGAGTTCCTTAATCAGAGGTCATTTTTTTAATCTTCTTATCTCTGCTGCTGCTTTCCATCTGAAAGTGGAGATGATACAGCCTCACCTCAGAGGCGTATTATGAAAATTAATCCATTGATTAAACACTCTGATTGCCAGAGGAATGCTCACAATTACATTAATAATGCTGTACTCAGAGTAGGATTTGAATAGTAAGCAGTAAATGAGACACAGAGCTTTGTAGGGAACAAGGAGGCAACAAAACATTCAACAGCTGTTTTTCAATTGAGCCCTGCTCATCCTATGTGCACAAGTGAGCAAGGGTACAGGAACAAAGGAAGAGAAAGCACGGAAATGAGAAGGTGATCACATCCCCAGAGACCATAATGTAACACACAGGTTCTGAACCTCAAACTAAAATTTGATGTGCCCTTTTAAAAATATAGAAATAACAGAAATGCTGGGCTTTGCAGTTTTAACAGGTTTCATAGCAAGTTTTTATGAGATCAGTGCCCAGCACAGGTGAGTATGTCACGTATTACACTTAGTGTTTTGTGTACATACAGAAGGATGCAAGAAATCCACAGTCTTTCAACTCGGGGTATATAAACACACTTATCATTTGGAAGTCTGTCTATATCCCACTAAAAAAAGCACTGAAAATGATACCTTTGCCTTGCAGTGGAAGGCTTACTTAACACCGAATATGCTAACTTGAGATAAACTGCAGGGACAAACTTCATTATCAGTTCTTCTAAAATTACCCGTTTTGCTGTTTCCATCAGAGAAGCCGCTTCAGTCTTGCCCACTTGTTGCACCATTTTGTAAAACAAGCCATCTTGTTCTTGCAGCAAAACGTAAGGTTCCCCATATTCTTTCAGTCTTCCTGCATCCAAAACCTGTTAAAATCAGCAGAAAGCAACGTATTAACATAAGAAATTAAAAACAAATGTGAGAGACTACAAGCAACAGGGGAATGTATGCACTTTAAGTGCAAAGATGAATTTTGTATCCTGAAAATGAAATACGTCCTCTTCAAACAAGCATAGCACTTTTTCAGTTTACAGACCTGTTGTACAATTTTAGAGTGCCCTACAGCCATTCCACCTATAGGAATCCAATGCAAAGTTATGCAGAATATGGAAATACAGTGTTTGTGAAGCCAACAAAACAGATTATAAGACTCATTGTGTAAGAAAGAAACAAAGAGGCCTAAAATGGGCTCTGAAGTAAACAGCTGTGGGTAAAAACCACGCAATAACCACCAAGACGGTTAAGGGAGAATAAGTACGTCTTTTGGATTAGAGGAGGTGAAGATGTAATTAAAGAAAATGAAGGCGTTGCTGTAAAGATAAACAATTTCTTGCATCAGTTTTTGCCAACTACGTATTAGCAAGATACTTACCCTGAACCTATTCTTTCTACATAAAAAAAGATGAGATGCCACCAGGGACATAGGTACCAAAGAGAGGAGGGTAGAAGGTAAAAAAAAAAAACCAACAGAAAAATTAAAAAGGCATTAAGTCAGTAAGCCATCAAGGATACATACAGTCAAAACTTAGAAGATTTTAAGAATAAGCTGATTGAACCTTTAAGAAAATATTCTCATACTAGTGACTCTAAGGACTGCATGGTAGCACACACTGCACTTCATATTCTGAAAAGTTTTACGGGATTATTCAAGGAGTTTGTAGGCCAGCATATATATATTTTAGAGAAGGAAGCAGCTTAGTCAAAGCAATCATTAAAACACAAGTAGAGATCACAGGTGGTATTTGTTCCCCAGTTTTAGCAGAAGTAAATCGTACCTCCCAAATCTGATACGATTCTTAATGCACCAAGAGAAAAGGAAACGAGATATGGTTTATATGTATTTCCAGAAAGGTATCTGGTGTAACTAAACAGCTATGCTACAAGGAACAAATGTTTTTCAAGAATCTGGCCAGAAAACAGATTAGAAATAAACAGTGCATTTTTCTTTGCGGAAAGCTGAACAGGTAGGAACTGGTGGGAGCCACAACATCCTCGCATGCGGTAGCTATGTATGTCAGTCATCAGAAAAAGGAGTTATTAGAGAGGTGACAAACCTGCAAATGACATAAAAAATGTGCGGGTAAGTCTAGACCAGAGGAGATTCAGATACACCTAACTAACCTAAGAGAATAAGAAACACAATAGTGGGGAAAAGTCAATATTGACAAATGCAATACGCTCAAACACTTGACTGGCTGACAAATTAATGGTATTGACTCAAGAAGGAGATCTGGGTATCAGTCTGCAAGTTCAGTATTTTAGTCCATGTGTAGAAGCAGTGAAGGTAAAAAAACGAGAAGTTATGTGAGAAAACAAAGTAATTCAGAAATATTTTTGTTCTTATATAAATACAAAACTGAATATACATACTGTTGAAAAAGATACTGCCACAACAGACAGACTTCAAGGACTAAGACATAACTGTGGTATGCATACTTGTAAGGAAAACAAAACAAGCTAAAAAACTTGAAATCAAGAAAGAAATTAATAAAAGGTATTATGAGGATAACTTCTAAAATAACGAGTGCAGTTTGAAAACTTGTGTTTGAAAGAAGAAAAAGTCATATGAGGAAGCTTTCAAACGTGCAATTTTTGCCCATGCAACTATTTAAAGCAAAATATCCTGACGGCCCAGAGCTAGGCACATCTCCAAGCGGCATGGATCCCCATTAAGGACAAAGCCCACAGTGAAGCAGGACAGCTGAGCTGCTCCCCTTGCCTGCACTGGTGCGGAAATCAGATGGTGTCGAGATCGCCGTCGACTTGTCTGGCACCAAGGACCCCGCACCAGGGGAAAGGCACCCATTCCTCTGCTTCCGGTTCAGTTAAGTACATGGCATTTGAATGGAAAATAACTCAGCCAACAGCAGCGGCATAATTGCATCTCATTTTATAAATCACATGAACAGAAACCTACAAGAAGCTATTTGCTATTTTCAAAAGCTTATACTATGATTTTGCTTTGCAAGATTTTTCCAATACTGTTTGGTATACAGCTGAAAAAACTGCTCATGGAAAAAAATTAAAATAATAGTAACACTGCACAGCACAATATATACTAATTTAACATACCACAGAGGCAGCATTTCACCTGCAAAGATATACTTGTGCACATGTTGATTTTTCAGGGTACTTAGTCCTATACCACTTAATCTGAATATTTAAGGATTAATTAAAACTATGACTTTAATCACAACCTGCTACATACTATAATATGTCACAGTTAAGGACAGCTTCCTTAAAAATGCAATAAATTAATTTATCCTATCCAGTTCAATAATGAAATTGGGGTGCCACAGCATAGGACACCTCTGGTGTCTGGAATAAGAACTCAGCATAGCACTAGATTATGTAATCCCCCTTCAAGAAAGAAAACAAAAGGCATCTTCATTAAACGTCTCTCACAAGTAAAGAACTACAATGGAAAAGTAGAGGGTTTTAAAAAAATTTGTATTACTGTGGTATTTCAATTTTAACACTAATTTTGCAAATATCTGAAACAACCACAAACGCAGACCTCGAGAGAACCTGGGAGGGAAAAAGGAAAAATTTATTCTTCCTTGACAAGTTTTAAACAGCCAAGTCCAGAAGATGAACAGATAGAGCGAACGATTTGTGCCTAGAAAAATTCCATTCACATTTTAAACAAATCATTAATCTATTCATATTCTTTCTTGGGGAATAAAACCCAACTTGTGTTATGAAAACAAACAGAACAAACACAGGGAAAACAAGCCATGTTACTTTAAAAAAAAAAAAATCTGAAATGAAAAATAAAGAAACAAACTGAACAGACGATTTTCATTCCTCCAATTCAGGAATACTCTATAAATCCTATTCACCAAGGAAAAACACTGTTTCTACTAACTGCTGTCATCTACCAGACAATGGAGAAAATTTAAGCTGACTTACCTGGTAGTTATACATTTATTAAAAAGCACGTAGACAAAGAGATAGGTACTTTTCTTTGAAGAAATATGTGCTGATAAAATTTAAATAAATAAATAGGTACTTTGGCTAAGGCTTTGCATACTCTTACTCACTGACTCCAAGCCAAATTAAAATCATTAGGGCTTCAAAAAGCCAGCTAATCATTCAGGAAAGGTGGAATCTGGTGTTTACCAGCCACATATTTTCTGATCAACTTGCATACAATGCTTATCACTGCACAATATGACCGAATCGAACCCAGATGCGTTCCAAGGCAGTTGTACCAGTGGAACTTGATACAGAAAAGCCAGAGAAGCTTGTAGCTGGCGAAATCAGATTGGCAGGGTGATTATGGAGCACACGCAGGAGCACAAGACTCTGAATCAGACTGGATTTCATTACAGACTGTAATGCAGATATTGAGAGAGGGGGATTTTGGACAAGTCATTCAACTTTTCAGCTCCTCGGTCTGACTCTTCGTAAAATACCCCAAACAAAGACTTATAGTAATTCTGTGGGAGTTAACTGCCTGTGAAATACTTAGACAGCCCAGAGTAAAACAAACACAGAAAAGCTATATAAACCCAGAACTGTCATACATAAACCAGGGACCGATTCTCCACTATCTTGCAGCCACAGCTTCTTTTACCTCACCTGCACTGTCCTTGTCTCTGTAGTCACATCCTATTACTTCAACAGGATTTTCTCAAGTGGAAGACGAACTCCAACAGTAGAAAATTTACAAAACTGGCTGTTGGTGATCATGCAAAAGAAAGCACGCAGGAAAACTCTTATTCAATGGATTTTGCTCACGTCCCTGTGTAAGGTAAAACTGCTCTTTACTTACAGTTCTCCAAATTAACCTTACTCAAGCAGCACTGTGCAGACATCTTAAGTTCAAACAGGGCTCAAACGCTATATTCTTCTTGACTAAAATCCTCTCATGCTACCTACTTCCACTCCATCTAATGCTTCATCCCAGTGAATAGTCTGGGGCAGTGACTGCTTATCCCAGTTGTTGTTTTTTCAGAAGGCAGGGGTAGAAAGCAACAGTTTTGAACACCACTTTGCTTGACACAGAGGCACAGAATAACAAAGATAAGGTATTAAAAACATGGCAGGGAAGGACAGTGAAACGTAAAAGCAGTATTTCAATTTGACTGACCTGCAAAGGCAAACATGAAAACTGAGTATTAGCCATTTAAATGTGTTGTTTATGTTAACCCTAGTTAGCACAGAAGGACTATTTGCCTACACCACAAAAATGTTGCTGAACTAAATTTGTATAAGATACGGCAACTACAAAATAGTTGTCGTTTTTTCCCCATAGCTACCCTACCACGGTACCTACTGCCACTTTACCTAGGCCCCCCCAAAAACCCCAAACTCGGCAGTACTTCTATTCCATAGCCTCACAGTTTCATGTATTAACCATGGAAAAAAAGCGGGGAAGACAAAAAAGAAAACATAACACGGAGAAAAAGAAATCAGAGATCCATTTCACAAAGAAAAGAGACAAATGAGACCATGAATGACAAGGATTCTATATCAAGAGAGTCCAGTTTCCAGCAGAGACCCTGGCAGCAGAACCAGGACAGCACCTTTCCTCCCTGACAATTACTGCAACTCACCTATATTGTTCTGTTGCACAAGACTTTGGAAAAGCAAACATGAATTTTGGAAGTGAATTTAAAATCTTCTCTGAGAACTGACTCTTGGAGAGGGACTTTTACAAGGGCCTGTAGTGACAGGACAAGGGGTAACGGGTTTAAACTCAAAGTGGGGAGGTTTAGATTGGATATCAGGAAGAAGTTCTTCCTGGAGAGGGTGATGAGGCACTGGAACAGGTTGCCCAGAGAAGCTGGGGATGCCCCATCCCTGGAAGTGTTCAAGGCGAGGCTGGATGAGGCTTTGAGCAACCTGGTCTAGTGGAAGGTGTCCCTGCCCATGGCAGGGGGGTTGGAACTGGATGATCTTTAAGGTCCCTTCCAACCCAAGCCATTCCATGAAAAATATAACTAAAATAAGTGTCATTAGCCAGAGGAAGAGAAAGAACATGGACCCTTAAAAACACTCTAACAAATACCATGTATTTATGGCTATCCATAGACACAAAAAAGAAAGTTCTAAATCCTGCATTTTCTAACTTTCAGCAACAAAAGCAGACAAACCAAGAGAACAATAGTTATAAAACATTCTGAGAAAAAAACAGTCCAAGGTTGGAAGTGTTCACCAACAGAGGAGGGGGGTATGGGAATTCATTTCAATTATTATTGAGGAATGACTAGTATTCCTATTCACGTTCATCTTCAACATAAAGCCAGAGGGAAAATGGGACATTTAAGAGTTGATCATAAATGTTTTTATTTCCTATTCAAAAGGAAAATAATTCAAGCAAATTATCTCCTAGGGAATACATCTGATTTAATTTAGGCTTGGAGAAGACATCACCAAACAACAAAATTATTATTAAAGTTCAAAACTCCACTAGGAGTACAACTTTGAACAATGTTTTCCTCAGAGAGCATACATCAAGATGATCTTCAATAAAGTCCTGGGAAGAGAAGAATATTCAGGAGATGCTTCTGGTTACATCATATTATAAGAAATATATTTACCCAAGACAATACATAGCTTTGTGGGAAAAAAAAAATGGCATGAAGTTCAGATACAAGCATGCTCTGCCTCTTGCGTCTCATCATGGTTTGTCAAAACAGATCAGAAACATGTACATACTTCTCTGAAGAATCATTTACAAATATCAACCTATCTAAACAGGTTTGTGAACATCGAAGAACATTGAGGAGGCTGCAAATGGAACTCAGGAACCATTTTAACAGTTTTTCTGGGGGTATGTAATTTGTTCAGATACAAGCATGCTCTGCCTCTTGCGTCTCATCATGGTTTGTCAAAACAGATCAGAAACATGTACATACTTCTCTGAAGAATCATTTACAAATATCAACCTATCTAAACAGGTTTGTGAACATCGAAGAACATTGAGGAGGCTGCAAATGGAACTCAGGAACCATTTTAACAGTTTTTCTGGGGGTATGTAATTTTTTTTTTCTTTTGGAGGGCGTTTTCTTTTAAATATATAACATGTACAAACAAAGCAGAGCACACTTGGGTCTTTTTACCTTCTCAAAATCTGAATTATTATTTTCTGACTTTCCATGTATTTCACCTCAGAAGAGCTTAACTTTGTTGTAACAACGCCACATATACCCCCTGACATATACCCCCTTTCCCCTGCTTCACAGAAAACTTCAGCCATTTTGCTCTGTAACCAGCAATAGTGGATTTCTTTAAACTCAAATGACTCTTGAGCTATAACTTAGGGAAAATCGGGCATGCAGTGCTGCCTGGTAAATTGTTCCACATATGAATTACCTTTACTTTTCTTGCAGAGACTTAAAATTCTACCATCTTTTTCTCCATTTGATGGCAAGCCACTGTAAGACGGCTGGAATGTTGTGGGAAAAAATACCAATTATGTATGTAGTAATGAGTCTTATCCCACTGATAATCATTCAATATTAACTGGTTCTGTATCTTGCTGGAGGAAAGAAGCCTGTTAACCAGTCACTGCAGATGTTTCTTGTACAGTTCAGTTTCCTCACCTCAAAATACCTGATATACCAGTGCAAGTTCAACCCTTCCCTCAGAGGGTTTGAAGGGACCTCATGCCAGTTCTTATCAACAGCTGTACATGCAGACAAAACTCGCCCTTGGTCAATCAGTAATGACTGTTTCCATCACTGTAAAGCCACATTTCTCAATCAGGATTGCAGAATAGCTCAAATGTAGCCCTGAAGTGATAGGAGATATACTTCAGCTTAAGAAATCCCACTCTCTAATAAGGCTTTTGAGGGTCTTAGAAAGTTAGATAAGCTACAAGGATATTATACTTTTCAAGAGGTTAAGGAATATTGTTGCAGATGACTGGGCATGTCTCTTGGTTTTATCAGTTTCTGTTGACAATGAACTTGTGGCTCGGCTGCCATGCACACAGTTTTACCTTATCAGAAACTCTCTGCTCCAAGCATCAGCCACCAGCACGTCCTGTGCTAATTTGCTTTTAAAACAGCAATACAGTATTTCTGAGAGTGCAAAAAAAGAATTTTCTAAAGATATGTTAGTACTGTCTTTAAACAAACATGAACCGACCATCCTGTCCTTATACTGATGGAAACACATTCACATACAAATGCCTGACAGAATGAGAGATCAAGGTTCATCAAACATCGGCTTAATTTCCTGCAGTAATTCAAATCCAGCTCTTCATCTGAATGCTCCCAGCTGAAGTACTGCCTCAATAATTAGTTGCTTTATTTAAGCAAAGACAACTCCTGTTGTGCAGCTCTCTTGAAATGGGAGGAGCTTTTAAGAACTCAAAGATGCCAATGTTTTGGAGAGGCGTGGCTTAAAACTGGCAAAGAGAATCAACATCCTAGGATCTTTTCAAGCTCATTGGGATTTTGACTCATTTTAGAGTCAGCTGGGCCAGGTGTGGTATTTACAACTGTCACAGACACTTCATTTCAGCTGACAACACTTGCTCTGATACATGACGATGGCATGTAGATCAGTATTTTATGCAGAACCTGGCCTAAATCTCAATATAACAACTTCTCTTAATGGTAAAGATGCATCAATTAGTCAGCTTTGAAAACAATGTGTTCACTGTTGATGTCTGTTGAACTTAATTACTAAATTCCAGGGAAGAATACGGAAGGATTTGGTTTTCCCTTGTGGTTTACTAAACACCAACCCAGTTTCAGAAGGTCTGAAATTGCCTTCGTTCAGATTCAAACCAAAACTGATTATTTTTGAAAAATCACTTGCTAAATGCTCAGCTCTTCCAGAAACTCTGCAAGTCTTGAGTTACCAAATGAAACTTAACGGTTCCCAGGTCCTTTGCTCTCCATCAGCTGGCCAGATGAGCTCCAACACAACCAAGAGCCAAGTAGGTAGGTTGGCATTATACACACACAACATCTGGTGGAACTGCTTAAAAGCTCCAGAGCCTCCTTGAAATATTTCATCAGCCCTTATAGTTAAGTGTTGAGATCTTCCCTAAGTTTTCACATTTGATTGTTTGGATCCTGAAAATCTGGACAACCAGACAATTTATCAGTCACCTTACAGAAGACACGTAGAGAAGCAATGTTCTAGCTGCGTTACACACTGACGATATTCAGGTATGCTGAGACCAAGTATTCTTTCACCTCCTTTCTGCAAGGCATCTCACCTATCACCATTAATGTCTATCCTCTGCTCCATGCAGGTCCCCTTCTGCGACTATCCTTCATAACCTTATCTTCACATTTCTTTACCCAAGAGACTTCGGTCCCACAGCACAGCTGGGATTTTTCTTAGGTTGAATAAAAAAAAATAATACATTTGGTTCTAATATGCTGTAGTCCATATTTTTAAGACACAGGCTTAGTTAAAAAAAAAAAAATCTATGTTCCTTTTGAATAATGACAGCAGGTGCACAAATATGAATGTAGCAACTTTACTGTGGATTACTGGATTCAGATCCACAAGGCCAGGCTGGATGTGGCTTTGAGCAACCTGGTCAAGTGGAAGGTGTCCCTGCCCATGGCAGGGGGGTTGGAACTAGATGGTCTTTAAGGTGCCTTCCAACCCAAACCCTTCTATGATTCTAAGGTGCTTTCAGGTTTCTATGAAGAATTAGGTGCCTAAGCATCTTCGCACACCTGATCCCTAGTCTTGAAAATTTGGCTTTCATTCAAGCTAGTACAATCCATCAAGCTCCCTCTATATTCTCTTAACACAGTAGACTTCAATAGCACAAGTATAATATACAATAGTATTTCACCACACTCCAGATCCGGGGTTAATATAAGGTCAAAATCCCTTTCAGCTCTGTGTTACAGAACAACAAAAAAATTACCCGTTTTATACCCTTAGAGTTTTCCTACTTCAGAATTTTGAAGGACTGAACAACAGCTCTGAATGTAGCCCTAATCACTTCTACTTTTCACAAAGTTGCATGTTTTACCATCCCAGGCTCCAGGAAAACTTACGGTCTTGCCAACTGGCCTCTCTTAGACACCTTATACACTTGAGGGCCTGTATCTGACAGCAGGTCGCTCTCCACCACAGAAACAGTCCAACACGTACATACTCCAGGTGAGAATGTCAACGCTAATAGCAATACACACAGGTTTCACAAAGAACTGTCCTACAACACGGACTGCGCATTTCTGTATCTTACAATTTACATAATCCCCCCTAAACAGAATGTCTAAGATTTATAGTAAAACACATTCATTTTCCAGCAGTGATATTATTTAAGTGGCAAAAAAAGCCACCAAAAGAGCCAACAGACCACAGCATTTACTTTAACTCCATAGTATTAATTTAAGTGTACCACCACTATCTTCCTGCGTTCTCCACATCTCCATCTGAAGCTGGGCCACTGCAGCAAAGGCTCACATGAAGGTATGAGTAGGGAATCTGGGGCTCCCCAACTCCTTCAGGAGCTCTGCTTCTCACTAGGCTGTGGATTCAGACTCCCTCGTGCTTATTCTCCCTCAAGCTCCATGACTCTTGCATTTCTGGCAGCACAATGTTTCAAAAGGAAGGGTGGAGACTGGCCTTAACCTGGCTGGGCTGTGTATGCTCGGTATGGCATCTTCCTGGGAATGGGGAGCACTGCATCCAGACCACTTCAGACAGAGGACAACGCACTGCACAGATTTCTGCACTCCCTGGAAGAATGTTATCATACCCATGCTAAGGCAGGGCAGCACTGCCATCACTGTCGTGTTCGCTTAGGTGTCTATCAACACCCCTGCCTCATCTCCAACTGGATGGATAAAGGATACCAACATGCAATACAGGATCAGATACCAGCACTCCAGAGAAAGACAAGTGCTCAGACCTTGCCCAGTGCACAGCATTTTCTGTTGAGTTGTAGGTGACTCCCCTTTTACCGTGCACGCTGCCTGGAGCTCTCTCCAGAGTTTCCCCTTTGCCTTCAAGATGTTTACACCTACTCTTGGTGGACCGACTGCCCTGCTGAGGTTAGATGTCTACGGTGCATGTAACACGGTGCCTGACTTACGAGGCCCACATGTTCCACCACGGTAAACGTCACGTCAGAAAAATAAGAACAACTGAATGAGGGAGGCTTACCAGCAAGAGGTGGGAAGTCATTTTCTATTGACCAAAAAAACAACTCAAGTCTGGCTGTGAAGTACATGGTATTGTTATCCTGAATATTAGTCATTTCAGAATGTAACCACAACAGGTTTTCCCATAAATAAATCAAATCTCTTCCCATGATTCTCTTAATCAAAAACTTCCTATTTGAATGACAGTTTTTAATTACTAGATCAAGTTCTGCTTGCATAAAGAGTTTCCATTTCAAAGAAGCATTGCACTGATATGAAAAGTCTCTGCGGAGAAACACCCTTGTCATTGGAAAATGCACACGTTTTGACTACTCTGTGGCTTTCCTATAGAGAGACCACAGCATAACACATACAGTAAGCAACTGCATCAGGCTCTTGCCAGATGCATATACTCAGTTTGCTACTGATCCAATATGTCCCTGGGTAAACCTCAGTTTCTGTATGCTTCTGTTTCCCCCTCTGTAAAAACACAGTTTCTAATAAGTATTTCTCAACCTGGAGAAGGAAGTGGAGACGAGGGGGAGGAGTGGGCGATGAGGATTTTATGAGATTCCACTGGAAGTCTTGGGAGTGGTGCCTCTTGGCTGCTCCTGGCTGGGTTTGGTGAGCTGCAGATGCAATCTAGTAAAAGGTCCTCACCCTATAAGGTGAGGACAGGATGGGGAAGTAGCTGTTGTGGTGGTGGAAAAGCGCTGTGGAATGAGGGGCCAGTGGAGCAAGGCTGAGTTGAGCCTCTGCCCCAGTTTCTCATCACAGAAGACGCAACCTGCAGCGTTTACCCCATCCTCCCCTTCTGCTGGGGAAGAGGGTGGCTGCCTGTGCCAAAGGGCTAAAACAGGTACTGCTAGCACCTGACGGGAGAAGTTACAGCTTGGGTTCTCAAACTAATGAAGAAAAAGGAATGAGAAAATGTCCTATGAGACTCTGGAGCAGCACAGAGGGAAGGGAGAAAAAAAAAGTTTGAAAACCGCTGGATTATAATTTTATGGTAGTATTATTTGATGGTCTGACTTAACAAGTCTTTCCAACTTTGGTTCCAAAGATTGTGCGGATACTTCCCTATCTCACCCAGGTGTTTGAAGTTTAATTAATTAATGTTTGTAAAGAGCGTTACAATTTCCAGATGAAAGGTCCTATGCAAGTGCAATGGAGTATTACTCATTGAGGTGATTGGGTTAGAGAGTATCACGTTACACAATACAGCTCTTCCCTCAATGATTTTAAGCATTTGAAGTTCTGATAAAATGTGTTTATCACTAAGACAGATATAATGGAAATACTCTTAAGGCGTGACCTGGATTATGAAACCAAAGGTATGGTTTTGGGAAGGGAACAAACGAGAATTAAAACAACTCCTGAGGCCAGATTTGTCTACAGTTGTATAAAATGTATTCTGTTCTTCCTTTTTTAACTCTTGCAGTAGGCTTTTCTTCTCTTCTAAAATAGAACCGGTTATTACGATGGGTGTGAGCAGACATGCAACAGTTCACGTTCAGTTCCTATTTCCATACTCATCCAACCTGACATTTTCTCATGACTTTCTCAAAATTATTTTCCTCTCTTTTTTTTTTTAATGCTAAAGGTGAACATTTTCATTCTGGAAAGTCTGCTTTAACCAGTAATTAAACTGAATTAAATCAAATACTCGTGGACAACACCAAACTGGAGATTACAGTCAATACACTTAAAACAGGGCTGATGTTCAAAGCTATTTAGACCTAGACAGGCTAAAGGAGGAGGACAGCATGACCTTCACAAGACCTAACAATGACGGATGCAAAGTCCTGAATCTGGAATGGACTGACTTCCTGCATCAGTACCTGCTGGGGAGTAACTGCCTGGGCGTCAGCTGTGCTGAAAAGGAGGTGAGGTTCTGGTGTCCCGTAAGCTGAACAGGAGTCAAGCAGCGTGCCACGGATATCAGCAGGAGTGCAGATCAAGGGAACTGCTTTACTCGGCGCTCATCAGATCAGATCTGGAATACGGTAACCAGTTTCCATCCCTCAGTACAAGAAAGATGAGGGTAAATGAAAATGAAGTTCAAAATCAGGTCACCAGGGTGGCCAGTGGACTGGAGCACTTGACCTGTGAGGAAAGGCTGATGGAGCAGGGCTCGTTCACCCTGGAAAACAGATGGCTTAACAGCAACCTTCCCATACCTACAGAGAAGTTAGCAAGAAGACAGAAGCAAGCTCTTTAGTGACATATACAGTGAGGAAAAGAAACAGTTGCCATAAACTGAAAGGAGGCCTCAACTGGATATAAGTAAAAAAAGATTTCGTGGCAGATAACTAAGCATTGGGGCAGGTTGCCCAAAGAGACTGTGGAATCTCCTTCTTTCAAGGTTTTCAAGACTCAATTGGAAAAAGCCCCAAGCAACCTGATCTGACATTAGTGCTGGCCCTGTGTTGAGCAGGAGGTTAGACTAGAGACCTCCTGAGGTTCCTTTCCACCTGATTCAATGGGAAAAGAGGAAACCCCAGTTTATGTACAGGTTATGTATACTTGTTCAGGAATGGGCTTGGACTTTTGCTATTGAGTTAAGAGAGTTGAAAAAGTTTGCTAAAAATTGGTTTGAAAAATAAATTTACTTATTATTTGACAAAAGACAATTGTTAATATTCCAAATGCTATGTTCCACCTTTGTTGTTCTTCCCCCATTTTCTAACAAACTTACCATGACAGCAAACAACAGAGATTTGGCATGGCTTATAAAGGAAGGCATTAAGGCACCTAGAGGTCTCAGTTACAAGAGAAACAAAACTAGGTTTTTAATAATTATGGGTAATGGAAGAACACTGCACTTCAACTGGTGCCTTTTTACTCTTAAAAGAGAATCTGCATCAAGTTAAATCTGTCAATTATGAAAACACATTATTGACTAACCAAATTTTAAAATATGCTGAAATCTTTCTTTAGCTAAGCACTGTCTGGTTTTGTGATATTTAAGTAAACACTTTATTTTCCATTAATACTGTTTTTATTGTTAATGGCACTCATTAACAGTTAGTCTTCTAGAGGCATATTCTTTTTCCTTGCATTTTTGACATACAGTTTTCTTATTCCTAGAGAATTCTGCTATATTCCCACTAGGAGCTACACACCTGAGTAAACCAAGTAATTAAAAGTGTAACAAAAGCACACCTGCCATACCTCCGATCATTCTAAATATGCAATCATACTTTTGATTTGTCTGGAAACAGAATCAATAACTGAACAAGGATGTCAAGAAAACAGGTTTCTTAAGGGGTCACATGTCAGTTGCCTCCTTTTCTTCCTGTCCTATGTTTCTCACCTTCCTCTGTCTCCCCAGAAAATTACAGAAGTCTGTAAGAAGACCAAAATGGAGCAATGTAAAATGATGAAAAATATTTAAGGGCTACTAATGACTGAGGACTTAAAGGTACATCTTCTTGCAAATCTGTTCCTTAATACTTAATAAAAAATAAAGAGGTCATTCATAAAAAGACTGTATTAGACAATGTATGAACATAAATGGACTTTCAGGAAACTAGAAATCTGAAGAGTGGCTAAACTGAAACAACAAAAGGTTAGGAATAATGTCCAGACTCTAAAAATGCCGAAGAGTAGCTACATAGTTTGTAATAATACTGAGCAGGCTGGGGAGAAAGGCGATTTCTGTGCTTCGTTGCAATTATTTTGGGAAAAAAAAAAGTAAATAAAACATCTATTTTTCATTACAACTGCACAATATTAAAGGTAAAAATAAGAAGACATCTTCATGGACAGAGCATTCTGTTCATAACATGTTAATGGTAGTTAGTGAACCAAAACCCACAGAAATCCCTTTGGACAGCTAACAAACACACACAACTATTAATTAGGTCACAGTTGTTTCCTCACAAATCTTTTGTTCACTTCAGTTGTAGAAAACACCAACATATCCATCAGATCTGTGGGGAGGAATTCAGCAGTGAAGAAAATATTTATTTATCATATGTTAAATGCTTGCAATTATATGACTACTTATGGCAGTTCTGCTAGTTTCTCTCTTTGTAAACTATAATCACTCAGTACACAATCTATTCTACTCCTCAGAACACCACTCACCTCAGTAGATCCAACTGTTTCATTTTGTGTACTTCAGGCAACCATTGTAACTCAATCACAGATTTTAAAATGTTTTGAGCATCCAGTTAAAAAAATGATGAAAAGAATTAACTTGCTTTGTTTTCACAAAACAAAAGTCGAATAAAGTATTTTTTGAAGGTTAACACTGAGAGGTGAAGGGTAAATTCTGCTTAAAGCCCAGTTAAATTTGAGTTTCACTCATGAACACGATTTGCCCAGTATGCCAGTTACTTCATGAACTGTGAAGAAAATGTTTGCAAAGGGCTCCTGTTCCTACTGCAGAAAACTGAAAAACTGCAGGCTGTACACCATTTCAAGGACACAAACCAGACTGGTCTCCGAGAGCCTAGGGAAGACCACTGCCTTTATGAAAATAATCAGCAAGGTTTTCCTAATTTCTGTGCGTGCAATGTGCTGCAGGACAGACAACATGGCAGAAAGGGTATTTTTCAGTAGCAAAGTATCACTGCTCTGTTGGGAACAAAGATGGCAGAGGCTGCTGGATTGGTAGGGCTTCATCTTTTCTGCCTGAACCTTGCTTTAGAAAGCTGGCCATGTTCATTACCTCACCAGTCTAGTTCCACTTCTCCCACCACCACCCTTGCCCCAGGGCAGCTGCTGCCTCCTTACCTCCACGTCTCCTGCCCCAGAACCTCTACCACTTCCTCCTCACACATCCCACACCACTATTGTTACTGCCTCCCTCAGCCCACCGAGACTGAATTAATAACCCTGACCAAATCCAGCTGACTCTCTCCAGAGCCTCTTGGGTGTGTCTTCACCAGCTCCTCGTGCTGGCTTAGGTTATTTGCTCAGGTCTGCTGCTGCACCTCACCTGCAATGGGTTCATGCCTCACAGGTTGGAAACCGCAGGGCCAGACAATGTAAGAAGCCTTTTCAGGTCATTACTTATACAATTTTATGAGCTGCCAATCACAGTAACTAGGAGAAGTCAAGAATACAACTTGAACATCTGCCCACTTTTGGATCAAAATTAGGAAAAGAGTCAATAACATTACTATTCTTCAATGAAAAGGAATAAAAAAGAAGAATTTCAAGCAGTTAACTCTCTTACCATAATTCTGTCACTGTCGATAATGGTGTTCAAGCGGTGTGCAATGGTCAGCACTGTGCAGTGAGCAAACTTCTCACGGATCGTCTTTTGAATGAACTCATCTGTTCTGAAACACAGCAAGAGCAACGAAGACAAAAATTAGATGTTTGCATGGAATTAACTGAATGGCAGGCAGGTTTTATGACTCCAGACATGACTGTATAGCAGGAAATATGCTTATGAAGTCACTACAGTGCTTCTTCCTCTTGTTATATTAGATGACTTGGAAGCATATCACGAAACATATTCCAAGATCTATCCTCTAATACTTGAGAAGGAAAGAGTTACTTCCTGCAAGTAGAGCAGTAGGTTCCATTTCAGGAGACTAATTTCCCAGGCTTTGATTACAGAAATAGGAAAAGTCTGTGGAGTCAGATAATCCTACAGATTTCTACACCAAAAAAGGTCATTGTTATTTTCTTTCAAGACTTAGTTTGTGCAAGCAGCAAATAAAAGTTGGTGAAAGTCAACATCCTTCATTGCAAATCGACTGAAGAAAAACCACAAACCAGCCTATGACTAAGGTTCTGAATTTCAACTGCAAAGGGGGATCAAATGAAGGAGATGGTTGGTAAGCTAAAGAGGGATGGAAGTAGCTCAAGAACTTGAATACAAAAAAAAGAAAACTTGGCACATTCTGTAAATCAAAAGTGTTAACTGGAGTGCAGAACCCAAGGAAAGGGATAAATGTTAAGAGCCTCAACCTACTATATGAATTAACCACCTAAGAAAAGGGTAACAGGCACAAACATGACTTGTAATGAAAGATAACTAAGCTAGAGCATAGACACAGAAGTACAGGGTTAAAGTGATAACTGTCACAAATAATGCTGAGAACCGTGAAAAGGAAATAAAATTGTACCAAAACATAAGTAAGACACTAAAATGTTCTTTAGCTGTATAAACAAGCATTAAGGCAAAAGAGGTGCAATACTCATAAAACTGGAGATTATTCAAGTAACTATACAGAAGCATTGTCGCTACCTAACGTAGAGCACAGCAGTCAGGCTTAAAGGTGGAAATCTGTATAGTCCTCTCAGCCTGTGAAGGGGGAAAAGCATGTCTGGAAGGTGACTCAGAGCACCTGAAATGGGCAGCCATCAGGTGGGGAATGCCCTCTAGAGGCACCTGACAGCCCACATTGCGAAGGGAGCCTTTGCTCTCAACGCGGCCACAAAGCCAGGCCACGTGAATGCTCACATATTGTCCATTACCCCTCGAAGAAACAATGGGTTTTGAGAGAGATACAGAAACCAAAATTCTCATCCAAGACAGAAGGAAGACGCAAAGAATTAAAAGAAAAAAAACCAACCCCAGGGTTAGTCGGAGCAAGGAAGCTCCAGCCCAGAAGTCAGGCACTTGAAGGCATGGGTATAATTTCCAGGATTTCTATTAAAACATGGAATTGTACTTTTATATATAATGACTTACACATTTATATATAATAAATGCTGTGAATAGGGTTAAAACAAGAAAAAGGAGATACCTGGATAAACTGGTATATTTAGGCAGCCATGCTGGCTTCAACCAGTTGCTTGCAAAGCCTTAATTCTTCAAATTGCTAAAAGTAACTGGAAAAATCAAATAAAATACAACAAAGATACATGCAACACGTCTTCCTCTAGCAAATTATCATCTTTTAGATAGAAGTAGTACTCCACACTGAAATCTGTCTGCACATGATAAATACTTGGTATCACTTCATAATCAAGCAAAAAAACGGTTCTGATGCCATTGTGTCAGGAGGCACTACAAGTGGACAACAGCAGCTTTGGAAGCACAGGATGACTTAGAGGAATGGAATAACCATTAAGCTTCCACAGTAGAAAGCACAAGTTCATGCGTTGAAGTACCGAACATAACTTCTGTTACAGACTAAGTTCAAGCAATCTGCATGACAGAGGAACAGACAGAGAGAGCCCTGCTGATGACAGGAGGAATCGTCAGAGAGAAGGAAAACAGAAAAAGTTAAGTAAGAGCTCCCATGCATGCCGACTGTCATTTTCATCTGGGGTCAAAAACTTTTAAGCTTAAGAGAGCTGGGTTCTGGGCCGCAGACTGAGAAGTTGGGCTGGAGCACCTCTGCTATGATGAAAGGCTGAGAGTTGTGCTTGTTCAGCCTGGAGAAGAGAAGGCTCCGGGGAGACCTTATAGCACCTTCCAGTACCTGAAGGGGCTACAAGGAAGCTGGGGGGGACTTTTCACAAGGGCCTGTAGTGACAGGACAAGGGGTAATGGCTTTAAATTGAAAGTGGGGAGGTTTAGATTGGATATCAGGAAGAAGTTCTTCCTGGAGAGGGTGGTGAGGCACTGGAACAGGTTGCCCAGAGAAGCTGTGGATGCCCCATCCCTGGAAGTGTTCAAGGCCAGGCTGGACGAGGCTTTGAGCAACCTGGTCTAGTGGAAGGTGTCCCTGCCCATGGCAGGGGGGCTGGAACAAGGTGATCTTTAAGGTCCCTTCCAACCCAAAACATTCTACGATTCTAAGTCTTGGTCCTTCTACTACAACATCCTCAAAGAAGCTAAAGAACATGGTAGGAAGCTAGTGTTTCTCAACTCCTCCTTCTGATTGCCAGCATGCAATCAGGGAACGAGATGGGAGAAGTTAGGACAGAGCCAGGCTCTTTAGCTCTGTATGTTAACTGTCTCCCTATGAAAAGGAAGTTTTGTCATTAATGCCCACATGACACCAATACCAGTGCCTTCACCCCAGTGTTAATGCATGTATCTTTTATTTTTGCTATCTTCCCAGCAATGCCTCCATGACTTGACCACTCTTACTTTCAAAAGAAAAAAAAAAAAATCAGGGCTATACATGAAAACACTCAGTAGGAAAGAGGCTTATATAGACAGCAGGATGTGTTCTCTGCAATGATTAGAATAGCAAAACAGAAACAAAAGGTTCAATACTCAATTACTTAAAGAAAGCCTTTTCCTTGCCTTACAGTCAAGCTCAAGGTGAGATTTCCTGCAGAGCTACTACGGAGCACAGAGAATAATAGCTTGCTCAGGAATTGTGAAAACAACTTTTTAAAAGTCTCAGAATTATTCATAACTCTCAGGTTATTCCTACTGTTATCTGAGGAGAATGCCTCAACCTTGAAAATCCCTGTCCTCTGCATTCATTTACTGTATCTTCCTTTATTACATGTATTCCTTATTGCACCACCTTTTCCTACATTTACAATAGAAACCATTCCTCATTCTTAGATAGATACTATCAAACCATTATCTTAAACAGGTATTTCTTGAATATAAGCTTAACCCTAATACAAAACTGCTGGCCATATTGTGGGTGTGACAAATGTTCTAAACCAAGACTACAAAGTAATCAGAAACAGACCTAATAGCTCCATCTTCAAATATCACAGTATGAAATCTCATGCAGATGTGGACGCTGTCAGGGACTCGACCAGATCCTCCCTAAGGTTCATGGTAGATGTTGGAGTATAGTTTTGGGGTGGTAGGCAGAAGCACCATGAGTAACCTCCAGGAGAATCTCAGGAAGAAGGTAGGAAAGGCAAGAAAATCTAAAACACTTAAAAAAGGACCTGTGGAATTATGTGCTGACAGAGCATACGGACTATATCACATGTCAGTTAGAGCCATTCTCCCTCTAGAGATCCGCCAAAGGAAGTAGCATACCTGGTTTTTTTCAGGGCATAAATGGATCCTTTGTGGTGCCTACCCACACTGAGAAGTGGCCAAGCAAGTGCCAAGGGATTCCATCACCCACCTCAGTGGATCAAAACCCCATCATCTTTCAGGCACATCAGAAACCAAAGATGCAACCTGAATACCAAAACCAGGGCTGCTGGATGACAAAAGCTCAACCTCAATCTGATTATATGAAAATGGGAACCATGATACTCCCCATCCCAAGGAACACTACAATCAAGAAAGCACAAAATGGTGATATAGCTGTCCCACTGGCACCACGGGTTGAGGATCTAACACCAAGTTTCACAGCAACCCAAGATCTGGTGTAACCTGAATTAGTTGTCTGTGTAAAAAGAAAACTATCTGAAGCGCAAGAATAAATATGACTTGAATGAGAAGCAACCAAGCTGCTGAAAGGAACAAAGGATAAAGTCATTATCTTCAGTCTAATGTTCTCCTGGGATTGTACTGGAAGTGTATCTCACACTATACAATTCCTGAGTGGCTTTAGATAATTTCTCCAAAAGAGAAACAGTTACAGATAGCAGTTAGACATAACGAAAGGTTAAACCTTACAAAGTTAAGCTGGCTGATGAACTGAGCTATCTGCAATGGGTGTTTATACCAGACTCGATGAACAACCAATGTGAAAATCTGGCAGTGGACTGGTCCCAAAAAGTTTTGTCCTCTATATGCAGTAGAAATACAAGTTAACACATAATACTGTAGTCAGTGTGCAGAAAGCTTAGTGAATTCAAATTAATATTTTAAAAAAGCCTCAGTTACTAAAGATTTTGTTCAGTAAATCACCAAAGTGACTACAGAAAAGGTTTTCAGCCTTTCTGCTCCAGATTTCATACAACTTTCCTGACCGTTTAAAATGACTCCATTCTTCGGGGTGAGAATGGCGGTTTGAGAACCAAGAAGATAAAATCAAATTAAATGTCTGTCAGTCATCACATAAAACATACAAGTAGTGTGACTTAGGGCAATCTTCTTTACAGCAAGCTCTTCCTTTCCCTCACGACAGGGCTGACACCCCTGCAGAACACAGAGCCGCTGGCAGCTACAAGGAGCAAGGAGGAAAATAAGGGTATATATGGGAGCTGGAAGATGTAAGGAGGATGGAGAAGGATGAACTCCAAACTTCTTCCCTTTACTCCTTCAACTCAGCTTCAGTCACCAGCAGACAAGAATGGGCAAGCTGAGCTGGGGAGAGGTGGCGGGGAGTCCCTCAGCCCTGGGGAAGGTACAGTGCACACCGCTCGCCCCGCTGACGCATCCACTGCCTCCTGCCACCTCACCCTTCCTTCTCCTCCCATCTCCAACACCCTGCCTTCTCACATTTGCTTCCAGGTTGAACTGGAAAAGGGACACGACTGCCGCAGCAGTTGAGGCAAAGAGATCAAGAGCCAGAAAAACAACAACAACAACAAAATACTATCTCCAGAGCCAGCAGCAGCTCCCTATCCCAGGGTTTCCCATCCAGGTGCTTGATACTATGAGTGCTTGACGCCAGGCTAGAGACACAGGTGCCATGTATGGGGGTTGTGCATCAGAAGAGGAGGAGGTTTTCCTCACATACCAAAAATACCTCTCTAACCGCTCAGTCAAGCAACCCACATCAGCATTTCCTGATGAGCATCCTATCAGACTGCACAGCTGAAAAATACTCAGCTCTAGTTATAGCAACACATTAAGGAAAAGGTAATAATGACTGTAATGCAAACTGAATTCAAAGAAGTAGTTCCAAGTTATTATTTGTATTGTTATGCCTAGAGTTGATATAAACAAACATTTACCTTATTATAATATATATTGCAGCAGACATTAATCAAGATCAATTAAATGGATAGTGCAAGTTGAGAAGACACACATGTGAGATGCCAAAATGGGGAGGATGAGTAAGATGGTGTTAAATTCCCACAGCTATGATTAATCACAAATAATCTATCAGAGCTCAGCCAAAAATAAACTAATAGTCAAAAAAGAAGGAAAAAAAAAAGGTGTGGGTGGGGGGAAACAACAAAAGCACACCACCTCTGGGAAGAGACTGCACTTCTGTAAAGGTTTTAGCAATACAGTGTCAGCTGAACTGCAAAGCTACCCTAGTGGCACCACTTCTCCCCCAAGAAGATGTTATAAAAATGAGTCACGCCCAGATGACATACAAAATCCTTAACGCATCTGTTTGAGGGACTTGCTGTGTTATTGTCCTCTTTGGACTTCGAGTTCTCCCTCAAGCCATAGTTTGTTGGAACTATATATTCAGCTCAGGCTAATTGATGCAGTACGTTTGCAGTATTGTTTCCAAAATATCTCCACCAGTGTTTCAAATGTTTCAAAAAAATGAACAGTGGGGGTACTTCGCTATTGGAACAATTTAACAAGGATTGTCATTGAATTTAATTTTTTTTTTTTTTTCCTATTGAGGTTGGATGTTCTTCTAGAAGTACACTCTAGTTCAAACAGGGATGAATTCAGGAAAGTTCTGCTGGCCTGAGTTATACAAGACAAAATAATGAATGATAAATTAGTCCCTCCTGTAGCCTTAAACATCTCCAAATCTGTTTTGCAATTCCCGTGGTGTTTAGGACGGTTTACCTCCTCCTCTTCCTCCCCACTGCTGTCTCCCCCATTTTAAAAGTAACTTTTTACACCAGCATCTGAGCAGACGTGTCTGGTTTTGCTCATAGCTATTTTTCACCTTTCTAGTTTCAGTGATTGGGTTTGTTTTTTTTGTTTTGTTTTGGGGAAGAAGAGATATTAATTAATTTTTATTTATTTCCAAGAGACATTTCTTCCAGAAATCAACATAACTCAAAGTGTTCCATAACCATCCTGATGTTACTGACGTGCATTTCTAAGGAGGTTCTTGTCTATGGCTGCAGGACAAATAAACTTCAAATAATAATTTCCCTACTCTGTGGAATGCACTGAAATTTGGGATATTTCGAGCGCTTAGTTTATATCATCTGCGCTGTAGCCAGAGCTCAACCACCCCATTTTGAATAGGCAATTATGATGCTATCATTAAAAACATAAAATAGCAATACAAACTACAAGAAATACAAAACATTTAAGTTCATCTCTACAGCACAGATGATCCTACTAGAAACAAAACCAGCTCATCTTAACATGACAGATTTGGTTTTTACCTTGGGTCCACATTTGCTGTTGCTTCATCGATGATAAGGATACGATTTTTTTTTAGACCCGCTCTGCCAAGACACACCAGCTGCCTCTGACCAACGCTAAAATTAGACCCAGATTCTGCCAGCTGCGTCTCCATTTTATTAGGCAGATCTTCCACAACCTCCTTCAGTTGCACCTGTTGACATGTCAACATACTGTAGGATGAGTAACTCTCTCTTAAACCAGCTATTGTGTGTGTGATGACACAACAATAAGTACGCCAGGTTTACCTTTTCTATTCTGATACAAAACGAGCAAGTGCCAAGTTGCTTTACACAGTGTGGCAGTTATTAGAATTCTAAAAACATTAAAGCACGTTGTTAAGAATCTATTAATGTTCATTAAAACTAAGATATGAATCAAAACGTAACCAAAGCATCATCCCAAAGGATAATTTTTTTTCATAAAGGACTTGTGTAACAACATGCGCGTCTACACACAAGCACAAAGACACACGTATACAAACGCGCACACAACGGCGTACCTTTTTCCATCAACAGCTGTGCCCTTATCAAACCTGATGAAAACATCTAAAACCTAACGCACATGAGGACTGTAGTGTTATTTGGCTTGTAAGTATCAGATGTACATTATTAGATTTAGTAAGTCACCTCTTCCAAGGCGTTCCACAGCTCTTCATCGGTGTATTCATTGAAAGGATCTAAGTTTTTCCTCATTGTTCCAGTGAATAAAACAGGCTCCTAAAACCCAGTAGAATTAGCATTCCATTATAAACACAGGTTTTATATCGCAAAGGGTAATTTAATAATAATCAGAACCAACCTATATCAACAATAGCACAGAAATATCCAACAACAAGCTGTCTCTTATGAAATGCAAAGGAGTATGTCACAGCAGCATGCTTAAAGGGGGGGGGGGGGGTGAAGGCAACTGTTCAACCAGTCTGTATGAAGATAATTTACCAAACAGGACAGGTCTGTTTGCAAATTGCTGTACGCAGTTATGCTGGTACTCAAACGGGCATTTACATGCCACTGTTTTGATGCCACAAGCTATATATATACTTACATGAAATCACTGCTATCCTCCTGGTATTGTTAATGAAAACCAACAACTACCACCGTCAATGAGCTCACACTCCTAAATTACGTCTGGGCAGTTTTGAAAGTTTGGTTTTGAAGTACATAAACCAGAGAGGAATCAAAGAGCTCACAATGCCTTTCTGGTTTTCCTTCTCTATTTCGTTGTGGGTTGGGTCTTTTTTTTCTTTTTTTTAATTTATTTTCATTTCATACCATAAAAGCCCTTCAATTTTACCACCAGAGCCTAAGAGGAACAGCTTTCACCATTTCAACACAATGTTTACACCTATACACACAGAAGTTAATCTGTACTGCCACAGCATCAAAGCAAACTTACTTAGAACTGAAGCACTGCTGGGCAAAGCTCTAACTCAAAATACACCAGGGAGTCGTATCAGTACCTTCTCCCATTCAGGTACCAATGTGGGTTTACCTGTGGTCGAAGCAAGCTTTGTTCTACTTCAGTTCCCGGTCAGACCAATAACAGATCATTAAGCAAACTGGCACAAATCAATTCACAACTGGGAAATGTAACGTTTGAGAAGCGGGAAGACTACTTTTGGTCCAGAAGTCCCTAAGCAACAGATCAGTACTCACTGATGTGAGCTGCCAGACCCGAGAGTCATGCAGTGACACGACTTCAGGGCTAAACTCCCCTTAATACCACACACAGGGACAAGTCATCAAAAGCTGTAACAGTGCTAATCATAAATGGATACCATTCATCATGTTGTCAGTCTTCTTTAAATTGGAAAAATCATATGCAAAATGTTTTCTTTTTTTCCTCCCTTAGGAAACAAAGTCTAACTTGCATTAGATAACTTTCCCTTACTCCGAGATTAACCTCTGTCGTGACTTACACCCCCAACTAACCCTAGTGATGCCCAGCTCCAAAGGGCTCCAGCTAATCAGAACAGAATTTAGACCTTAACCCTTTTATTGTGTCTTCATTGCTAAACCACTGAGTAGTATAAAAGGATTCACAAAGACAGAACATGCCACAAGCAATGTAAAAGAATGTATGCATTTCATGACATAACATGCCAATTATTTGAAAGTATCTACTGCAATAGCAACATGTCACTAAAAACCTGTTGAATGAACAAAAGGATTTAAAAAAAAAAACCATTAACAGGTTAAAGAACATTTTTCTTCAAAAACACCTAGAAGGTAATTTGTTTAACAATACCTATTTTAATACACCGTTCAGTGTGTTTTAAAGGTATTGTTAAGTTTATTTTCCTTTTCAATACATTTTTATAGGTTGGCAAAATAAGAGGCTGAATTTATAAAGTGTTCATAACTATTATAAAAGTCCTAACAATAGACATGTACTGCAACAGAAGATAAGGATATTTTTTAATTATCATTTCTGACACAGTTTATTATTTAAAACAGTCTGGTTTATGAGAGGGAAGTAATAAGACAAACCTGTAAATAATTGTTGTAAAAATGCTTGCAGTCAGGGAGGCAGACAACATTTGCATAGAAAGGATTTACAAACACAACCTTCACACAGCTCTATCCAAGTAAGCAATTAGAAGCCTAAGCACATTTTTATTTCTCTAGGTAGGTATTTAAACTGACATATAAGAAAACTTCAGTCTTGCCTCATCACTTTCTAGGAATGGTTCTGTTTAGCATGTTTTATGTTATAATTTTAATAAGCATCTCTCCCTCTGGTTTCCTAGTTTCCCACATAATTATGAAGATATTTGCTACAAAGTAACTGCCTGATGTTACATTACTATTTCTATTATTGACACTAATAGTAGCGTAGTACAAGACAATGCCTATCGCTCAGTTTACTATAGTATAAACCTTATTCCAAAGCTTCCTCTTCTCACTATCACCACTTCATAGTTCTGCATATTTTTAGTGAACAAGTTGTCCTTATGTGGAAAAGAAATGCTACCTGCTAGCCACTGGACACTTAAAACCCTTTGGGACCATGATAAAAACCCTATCATGTAAACTTGATAGAAGCCACAGAATTCAACTGGTTAATCCAGTTTTACAACTAACTCAATAGACTAATGTATGGGAAAAAAACCAACCCATGTATAATTAAATGCAGTGAATTTCGAGCATCTGCATCACTCAACATGTAGAAACTCTATTTGACCAGCAGTCTTCCCTTTTTATTCAACTGGGTTGAATTCTTCCAAACCTAGAAATCACCCACAATAGCTACTGGCAAGGCTTTCAAAAAGCTGTAGACCTTGAATGAACTGATGATCATCTGCTTTCAGGAGAAAAGAATGCTGCACACAAACAAAAAAATAGAACTTCAATCCAGGTAAAGTCCTCTTTACATACAAAAGATGACTAGTTCCAGTGAGTACCTCCACTGTGCAATAACAAAGCTTTCAGCATGCAGAAACAAAAGGCATCCTGCATTAGGCAACAATCCAATTGCTGAGGGGGAGGGTACCTCTTTATTTTTTATAATGGCATACTTGCTTCTTTTCTCTGACTCCTGTTCACAGGAAAGGGGAGGGGGAGGGGGAAGGCAGGTAACGAAGAGAGGCTTAGAACCACTGTTCATTGCCATTTTCATCAGATTCTCGATTTAAAGAAAGTAATATGCTCTGAAAGACATCCTGCCAACAGGCTAACAAACATTCAGATACAAATATGGTGTAAGGACTAAATACAGCTTCTGTAATAAAACAGAGATCTGAGAATTAACGCTAAACATGGCAAACAAATTCTTCTGGTTTCCAGCCTACTGTTCTAGATACCTTCTAGAACATCACAAGCAAATTATTTGCCAAAAACACGACTTTGCATTTGCAGCATAGGAGCTTTTCCTTCTTGCTCTCCAGTGGAAAGCAAATGACCATGGAAGAGATCAGAGCTCTCATTAAACATGGTAACTTGCACAGACTCTGCCTGCAGGAAGTTCTGAGGTTACACATAACCCTTCTCAGATTCAATGTCTCAGTTGACAGTAAGACCATGGCACAGAAGATCTGTGACCTATTGGACTTTTTGGAACATCCTTTCTTCTGCTCCAGCACCAGAGATAAGGCTGTCTCCCACCCGTGTCTCCCACCCCATCCCACTCCACCCTGTATTGCAGCATTTCCTGCATTCAGATTTGAAAGCTCACCAAGTTTATGTTTATGGGTCATAGTGACCCACTCTCAGTTGGTCTACTAGAAGTACCTCACTAACGAGAAGTAGCTCCATTCTAGTTGGCATATTGGCTTTTTCTAGATCTAGCCTCAGTCAGTTTGTACAGGGGTGACTAGAACATCAGAAGGGAATTGCTGCCAAAGGATCAACTGCCTTCAGAGGACTGCTGAAGATCGGTATATTCCTGTCAGATTTTCTCTGCTTTCCCAGACAGGAGGACAGCATATAGCTAACACCTACTCACAAGTATTCCAGAGGAACAGACAGGGAACAACACTAGGAAGAGAATGCTCCAGTCCCCAAAGCAGATTCTGTTTATCTTAAAATAATCAAGGCCTTGCTTGGGTAAGAATAACTTGATGAAGTTCCTACATCCACTGCATAAAGGAGTGCAGGGGGAACATATCCCGGCAAAGCATTTTAAGTACTATGGCATTAAACTGAAAATGTTCACAGCGGACCAAGTGACTCTCTTACCTGAGGTATAATTGAAATTTTCTTCCGCAAGTCATGGAGTCCTAGCTCTGACGTCAAGAACTTATCAATCCAAATCCTTCCCTCGGGTTCCGCCAAGCGAAAGAGGGCTGCTATCAGAGAGCTTTTCCCAGCTCCGGTTCTTCCCACTATTCCAACCTACAGAGCAAGCCAAGCTTGAACAATTAAACCAGGAGCTTTTCAGGATAAATTAATGTGTCAAGCAACAGTTTTACAACATCACAGGATTTATAGTAGAACAAGCACCAAATAAAACTACTTTATAATTAACATTTTTACAAGAGAAAACAAATCTCCACCAAAATCAGTTTGGATTCAGGTGACATTTGGCTACCCAACAACCTCCTGGATCACATTCAAAGGTGAAAGATTTTCCCTTAATGTGTGGTGTTTTATTGTGTAAACAAGATAAAGTGGCTCAGTGTATAAAGTAATGTGATTCAATGCTGTTAATTTTTATACTAAACCTGGTCTGCTGGGTGATGTTAGGCAAATCATTTCAGGCATGCATCTACTTCTTAACCCAAAAGAGGACTCCCATAAAGCAGTTTGGGAACAAATTATGGCCAGTATTCCCAGTTGAAATAACAGAGTGGTTTTGGTTAGCATGGTTAAGGTGAAGTACTTTAAAGCAGTCGAACTCTAAAGCCAAAACTAGCAAGCTTATAAACTGTATTCATTCTTCAGGCAGCTTCAACAGAGGGGATCCAAGTATTGAAACTACAGGCCCATGTGAGCAAGCTGCAATTCCTTTCCAAACAGAACACACACTGAAAAATAAAATCACAGTGATTCAGGCTTCCGTGTGTTCCTCAAGAAAATCCAGAAGCTGTATGCAATGTGGAAAAAAAAATAATGTTTTCAGGAAAAAAGAGGTAGAGACGATGTAAAATATGGAATTGCTAACCTTAATGACAATGGGTTAAGACTACAAACAGTTCATATAAAACCAACCTTGGGAGGAAGTAGGTCCATTAATAAATGAGCAGAGACATAATTAGTGATGATTAAATACTACTTGAACAGCAAACTTTTTTCTTTTTATAAAATATTGTCTTCAGGTAAAGGATTCTTAGAGAAAACAATGTACAGTAATCAATTGTATCAGAGAAGGTGAAGGGTGTAACCCCTCTACACTGATCTGATGTGGCAGGATTCTTTATTTCCTGCACTCAGTTCTAATCGCTATGTTTCCAGAAAGTAATCAACGCACTGGAAAGAGTTCAGAGAAGTGCAACATAAAATTAATATGGGTGGGAGATACTGATTTGATGAGGAAGGATTTGTGAGGATTAAACATATACCGTATAGCCTGGCAAAGTGATTGGGGTGCAGAGGGGAGGAAGAAACACGAAAACCTTCACGAGTATACGTACAGACACCAGAGGGCAATTACCCACTGCCTGAGACTCAGATGTATGCAGTAATGACTGCTGGAATGAAATTAAGCATAGGAAACGTTACACTGAAGAGCAAGGAGAAACCTTCTAACAGACACTAAGCTCAGACAAAGCAGCAGTGCGCCCACGTTTGATCAAAAATACACAGAACATAAAAAAAAAGTATATTGCAAGGAGCAACTTACACTGCATCATCTAGAAGGTACTTTCTACTTCTATTTCTCAATTCAACAATTTCATCCAACAATTCATTATTGTACAACTGCATATAAACTAATTAACATTTATCTTATTAAAGATACAGCCTAATTTAAGCAGATCTGTTACAATAAATAAAATGTCTAGTATTCTAAATTATATCAGTGAAACAAAGGAAAACCAATTACACTACAGCTCAGAAAGAAAATGCTGAATGAAGAACACAGACACCCAGAGTCATGAAAACAAAAGTTCAATTGTTTCTCTGTAAATGTCAGTGATATAAAGTATTGTATTAAGGATATAAAGAAAAAACATTAAAAAAATGCATTGATACTTAAAATAAAAATGCAGCTGCTCTGCATATTGTCAAAATCCCACTTTCAGTTTGGCATCAAATGAAAGGACTATGCTCTTCAGTATTTAGAGGAATCTGTATTTTTGGTCAAATTGACTACAGGCTGCTGAAAATTGACATGAATCTGAAACAGCTCTCAGTCTACACTTTTTTTTTTTTTTAAATACATTGTATTCTTCAGAGGCTTATGCTCACAGCCAGTGCAAATACAGCGATGGTCTGCAAATGGAAGTCTCAGCCACCTACAAGGGATCACATGGCCAGGATTTTGCTGCCTGACGTAAGCCATGTGCATACAGAGGAGTACACCTGCTACGCTGGGCTCATCATTACTCAAGCGTCACTCCTACTTCAAAGTAGAGCTGCACAAAAAAATGGAAAGTGAGATTTACAGCATGTCAGCTACTCTGCTGAAACTGCCCGTGTCTTTGTTACCCCTCAGGCAACCTCCCTTTCGTGCTACACCATGAGAGCATTGACGTGAACAGCTGCCATGTCGTGAATCTAGACACTCACCCTCCTAACATTTTCCATGTAGCCATACCCCCAGACTTAGGATCTGCTGGGACAAGGTGTATTTAACAATATATTAGTCAATAAGCATTCATAAGCACCCTAAGCCAAAGACAGTGGTGTTTAAAACCCAGGGCTGCACGTGCTAACCTTCTCCTGCTACAGCTGTAGTAGCTGAAGAGGTTGATCACAGCCTGCTGCTGGCAGAGCACCTTGCGTGAGCACCCTCTGGCCTGTCTCCGGCAGATTACTCCACTACGCTACGTTAGCAAAGATGGTTAAAACGGAGGCTTCCCAGCCTGCTTTGACTGCAGGGAGATACCGAATGGTGAGACAAGCAGATCAAAAGAGACACAGGAGTGATCCGCTGGTAATCACCTCCTCCGTTCTCACTGTACCTACAGCTTCCCAAACTGGGCGCTGGGGTGGCCACGAGAAAAGCTGCAAGAGCGGCACAAGTTTAAACTCAGGCATCCTGCCGGTGGCACTGCAGCCACCACAAGTCTGTAGGAGCCAGGGGTCTGGACAGGCTCTCACTGATAGCCGCACGGGCAGAATCCCCGGCCGATCTGGAAACCTGGTTCTGAAGAGATGCTTCTCCATAATTAAAACCAATTATCAGGAGCACAGATGCTTGGGAGATTTATTTTACACAGTGGCAATCTACTGCAGCATTGTGTAAAACATCACGGAAAACAAACACGGAGTTCTTGGCAATAGTTTCGAGCTGGGCAAATTCACTTCAGCACGACAAAACCACAGCATAACCACTCAGCAAAAATAAATACCCCCAGTCCTCCCTCCCTCCCCTTCCTGCCCCACCAAGGACTGAGTCATGCACTGCTAGTATCTCCCGCTTCCGTTTTTTTTTAATTTTATTTCTGTCTCTCACTGAGAAAGGTAAATCTTCTTGTCTGCTATTACACTGGAGTGATATATAACAGCTAGAGAAATGGCCCATAGGCAAGAAAAGCCGAGAGTAGCTAAACATCCCTTTTGCTCTTCTTCTTAAACACCATTTTTAACTCGCCCATACCTAATTCCATGAGATTACCTTCATGCAGCAAAGTTGGGTGGAATTCTTGTAACGTGCACATTATTAAAAAGGTCCACTTGAGGAACGGAACAGGTTTGGGACTGAATGGAAAAGCATGTTACAAATGAGGCCAGGGCAATGATTGTAGAGAGTTGAACCAGCCTCCTAGGGAAGATATCCTAATCAAAAAAGTACATGTGCATTTGAAACGTAGCAAAGCAGGAATTAACACTGCAGGGCTCTAATTTAATTTTGTCTGTGGGGGAGACCTTTCCTGCAGCATTGGATAGTGTCAAAATTGGTGAGGAGGAGTCAAATTTGCAGAGGAGGAAGAGTTTTATTTCTATGTTTCTTTTGGCTACCAATCTAATTAATGGCAACAGTTAATTGGATTGGTAGCCGAAAGGAACTGAAATAAAATCCCCAACTCTAAACTTCTGCAACCAATTTGTATTTCTTTCTTCTCTCTTCCATTTGGGGCTCTGTGCAAGAGCGTGTACATTCCGTACTTTCAATTGTCTCTGCCCACCCACCTTGTGTGTTGACACCCTTCGTCCCATTCACGTTCCTCCTACTGAATCCCTGGTTTCCTAATGCAGCTCCATTTGATCTGGATTTGAACAAACGTTTTGGGCCTAGTCCATGTAGCTGGAATGCCTGCCACTTTCTGACAAAACCCACATTTTATTGGGAAATTATCGAATATATTTAACCCTTTGTTTTGACAGAGAGAAATGCCATGTTCCCAGACACATTTATGCTACATTTACAAGAAATAAATAGGTTCCAACTTTGACAATTAAATATGACCAAGGCTTATTTTTTAAAAAAGAAAACTTACTGATTTCCTAACATCCATATATTTTATAATGTATTTTTATCACACAGCTTCTTGTGAACTTATCACCTCTGCTTAATTTTTGTGAATGCCCGAAGACAGCCATATACATACCTTTTCTTTGGGTTTAATTAAAACAGACAAATGTCTTAACACCAAAGGTCCATCTAGACTGTAAGTGAAGTTAACATTTTCAAATGCTATCATTCCTTGGCTTGGCCATTCAGTGGGTGGGTGTTTGTTGGTCTCCCAAGGAGCCTCTTTTTCAAGTTCTGTATATTCCATTACTCTTTCAACTGATATCATCTAAGGAGAGGAAAGAAAACACATACTCAAATTTCAGCATATTGCATACATTGTAAATATTGCATGTATATATATGTGTGTGTGTGTGTGCTTATTTTTACTATAAAGATGCAATACAAAACATTGCAGAGATTTTATTTTAAGCACAGATAAGAGTGTTCGGTAGCATCCTATGCTTACTTTATACAAATGAAAAAGTGGAAAGAACGCACCTCAGATCCTACTACAGACCCAAATCTATCATGATACATAAATCCATACATACGCATTAATTTGTAATTAGTGGGACTAATTACCAGTCTAAGTACATGCGTAAGTATTAAGAAATTTAAGCTATGAGAGCTGTCTGTCAGTCTAGGCTAAAATGACACCACTTTGTTGTGTCTTCGGAAGACAAAGCTAGAAACGCAACTGGAATAAGTGCTACAGGCTGATGCACAATAGTTACTACCATCAGGTTACTGGCTTCATCATCACTTTTTTTTGTCCTTATTACCACTGCACATCCTCCCAGCAAGTCTGTTAAATATGTTTGTCACAAGCAACTCCACAATCCAAGACAGCTGTCACCATATTATTGGTGACTTACATGCAATAAAACTTTTATTCCTATGTATTTTATGCCAGATATGAAAGAAATTGCAGTATTTGCTGATGCCTCGAATCTTATGGGAAGTAAGAGAAACAGAAGTCGAGCTCTCTAGACATGTTTCTCCCCTTGGGCAAATAACGAAAATTCTGTTTAGGCTCTGGTGTGCATCCTCACCCATACATTTCTTCAGTACAATTAATTTTATTTAATGGTATCCACTCACACATGGATTCTGAAGAAAACAACCCATCATGAAGATATTCAGTAGGCCTATCTTGCCTGGAGCAGCTTTAAGGGCAGAGGTCACCAGGCAGCAAGTTCTCTGACCTTGTTGCACCTACACTTACGACATTACAAAATAAGCTCCAGGAAAACCATATAAGGAAGGTGTGCCAGAGTGGCATAGAGAGGAAACATTCTTGTCTTCCCCAGAGGTAGTTAGTCTTTAATAACAAGGGACTTCTGGTGGATGTCCACCTGTCAAAGAAGTTGATGCCAGTCATAGCTCCCTAAAATGATCAGCATTCCACAGAGGAGCTTAGTGAATGGCAAACCTTTCTCCTCCAAAGTACTTCTAATCACAGCCTCCAAGAGAGTCCCACAGACTGACACTTCCAAAAATTCCCAACCAATATGAAAAAACCTGAAAGCTTTCTCCCCATTTCTCAAAGTCTGTCACCAGTAGTTTAGTCATGTCCAAAAAATGCTCTGAAGCAGCAATGTGCTAGACAAAAATTATAAATCTGACATTATTAATTTTATCTGTTATTAAACATGGCTTTATAACGTCTACAAAAGGACTACATGTATTTCCTAGACTATGGTCAGCAAACTGTAATTACAAGTAACCTTCAGTTGTCAACACAACACAAAAAAACCCACAGGCTTATTACGCTCAGTATGTTTTCCTTGTAGTCTTTTTTCTTATATGTTAACTTAAGAAAGCAAAGAGGCAAACTAGAACATGCTAGTAAATATTGTAAATTGGTGGAAGATGGAAGGGGTTTTACTTCAAACATTCCAGAAAACATATTCTCAGCTCAGTATGAACAAATACTTTCAAATATTTGTTAACTTAAAACAAATTATGAAGATATAAGCTTTTACAATGAATTAACAGGACCCTAAAAATGCCATGAGGGATATAAATCAAGTATTAAAAAACAAAAATAAATAGTAAAATAAAAATACCAAATTAAAAGAAAATTAACAATAAAACCCTTCTAGAGAGGGATTAATCTCTTGTACTCTTAGCAATGTGATTGTCTATACTTTACTAGAGAGCCTCCTTTGTGCTGTAAAAGGAGATTATAAAGCCTCCCTTGCTATGAACGGCCTACCTTGCTGTGAATGGAGAGGGACAGTGACTGGGCACAATTCCTCTAAACAGACAGTCAAAATCTGTCAGAGAAGTTATACCCTAGAAGATGCTACTTTTCTTTATGGACTGTAAGTGATACTTCAATCGCTTGCTAAAGTATTAATGTCCTAAGATAATTAAGAAGGAACCCATCATTAAGGCCTCATGTCACAACGACGAAAAGGAACCACAAGGAGAAGAGGGAGAAACGAACGTTACCAAGTTTTCCACTTCAGCACTTTGTCTAACACCCCACTGGAATGTTCCCATGAGGGTGATTGCGTAGGACAGCGCCAAACCAACCTGCCCTGCATTCAAAGCTGCGGAACAAAGGGAAGAGAGAATCAAATAGGTACAGTGGTAATAACACAAAATCCTAGTTAAACTTCACTTTCATGAGGTTACTTACGTGACGGAAGCATCACAGCCAGAATTTTGTTTGTTTACACTGTACCTGCCATCTGTGCAACGAGTACCTCCAGGCAGAACAGCTACTTGCTGCATTTTCTCTTTTTTTTGGTATGCTTTGGAAATTGTCTGTATATTTGAAAAGATAATCCCAATTCTCCTTGGCCTGACATTTTACCTAAAAACTGAGGTTCAGTCTGAAGACCATACTTACACAGCTTGGTAGGGTTGTCCCCTATCTGGCTGAGCACTAGTAACTTTTCGCTTTTTCTAAGGGAATTAGATCAGCCCATAAACCTAAGCATAAAATGATTCCGAAATGTTACATACATTTACATTAACTTTGTACTCTTGTAAGTGACCAGATAAAATCAGAGGAAAGAATATTTTCCCCTGTTTCTATAAGCATTTATTGTGCTCAGTGGGTCTACTCTTACAAAACAAATGAATCCTGTTTGCGCCAATATTAAGCACGATTGTCCTCTGACTTACTTGAACTTTATCCTACCATAGCTCTATTGACTTCAAGAGAGCTACTCCTTATCCAGAGGCAAAGAAAGATTCAGGACCATTGTTTTGACTTGTCTTTTTTCATTTTAATAACATCAAACCTAGCTCAAAACTTTCAGTGTTGAGCAGCACAGAGTGTTCAAATTTTAACACACACATGCATATACAGAACTTACACAAAGGAAAAAGAAAAGAAACAAAACCAGCAAATTAGCACTAATTTTCATGTCCCAAGATAATTACTTCTTCCTTCATATTTTAGATGACTATCTCATTCTAGTACATCTAACCCAATTACATCCTGGATGATGAATACACTAATGACAGTTCATGAGTGACAGTGAACATAAAATGTATTATTACAAGGTGATTTTCTTCCTGGAACTGGCCTATCCTGCTGATCCAAGATATTAGAAGAGTATCCCTAGGAATTCTAGCTTGCCTTCTGGCCTACTGTGCCATGTGTAGAAAGGAAAAAAGTTGTTAAGAAGCAGCTCTGTGGGTGTTTCAGAATGAAAAGCAAAGCCCTGTAGGCCCAAAAAAGAAAGACAAAGGTGGGGAAAAAGAAAAAGATTTATTTGTTGTTATTGCTCTGAAAGCCAGGATCTCGAAAGTGAAGACTACAGATCTGCAAGTTTGTTTGCACACTTGGGGATGATGCACGCCTAAGCCCAGAAGACGTCTGAACTGCCTCCAGTATTTGCAGGAAAGCAGATACAGCCCCAGTGCCCGTGACTGAGGAAGAGATCATGATCTAGAAAAAGACACTTAACTTACAGTTCTCAAACAATTAGAAAGAGCAATCTATGAAAAAGAATTAGACATTACTATACAGGATAATTACTGGGTGAACTTTTTCTAACATCTGTACTTACTCTTGGCCAGAAGCAGGGAACCAAAAGCAACCACTATAACAAAAATGGCACAGATGGCATCCAGACGCACAGCAAACCACCTCGACGTCGTCAAAAATAGAAACCAGGCCTCTAAAGTGTATTTTACAAAGACATAATAAGAGTGGATTATTAGAAAACTAAACTGTATAATTATTATTATGAAATTAATTCGTGTCAATACTACAACTTGTTAAAAAAAGTACAAACCATTGCCATCTTCAAGGACACATCTGTGTGGACTGGTGATGATCAGAATATTGTACAGTTTTCCTGAAATCATCTAACCTAGTCTGCACACTAATAGCAACCACAGCTTGTATAGTATACAGTAATAGGAAGAAAACCAGTCAAGGCCTGAAGCATGGTCCATTTATTTTAAATGGAAGCCTTTTTTTAACTCTAGTGGACTTGGGAGCCTTACACAAAAAGCAGAACTACAACTACCTTCACTGTAGCTGGAGGACAGTCCGCAAGCTTTTAGCTAGAACATATCAACACAACTGCCAGAGCTGAGACTTTAGAAAGCAGCTGCAGCTGGTTAAGCTCTTGTAAGAGCTACTCAATCCAGCCAGTGGAGCTACAGAGCTATTCAATTGGCCAAATGCACACATCTACTTTCAAGGAGCTCACAGGTGGACATCTCCACTAGGCACTCACATCCAGGCATCCACAACTTGGTGCTAAATTCCATCCCAGATAGCAATGCTACAGTACAAGACACAGGAGACAGCAGGACAAGACATTGCAATACAGAAGACAAAGTGTTCGAATCCAGGCCCAAACCAGAAGTCAAGTAGCCATAACAAAGTATGGCATTATTTATTGCTTAGGCTGCAGTCAGTTGAATTGTTCCAGCTGCTACCAAGTCACAGCAGAAGTTTACCACCCCAACCCTTTCTGCACTGCTTCTCATTACCCCATGGTAAATATCAGTGCCGTTTTAACTGTTTCCATGTTCCTTTGCCCAGTGCTGGGAAGCATTCCAACTAAAAAAAAAAATCCTCCCTTTTATTAAAAATGAGAGGAGGTAAGTCTGGTTTTAAGTCAGTTCAGATTACGGAGTGATCAAATCAACAGTTTAGCCAACACAACTCCATGTAACTTGTGGAGGGCAGGAGAGGTAAAGAGCAAGGATGAAAAAGCAGCCAGGTAAGACCCAGAGCGGGTAACCTCTCAGTCCCTTCCCCATCAACTCTAACTCCATAAGCCTGACCAGACACTTAGCAGGTGGTTTCATTAAACAAGATATTTGATAGGGTCTGACGGACAGGCATACACCTAGGCACATGGAACGATATATGCAGAAGAGAGTGCTGCAGCGACTCACAAACCTTGTCCCAGAAATTGAATTCACCATGATAATTTAGGTACCTCTCTGAAAACCAGGAGTCAAATGTCCCTGGAAGCAATCTATGGCAGCTTCCTGGTGACACGAAAGGTTGGTTTTGGTGCAATAATGTACTTGTGAGACCAGGAAATGGGGCAGGATGGTTGGAACTAGATGATCTTTAAGGTCCTTTCCAACACCATTCTATGATTCTATGACACTTGGGTTGTAGGTTTTTCAGGCCCAA
The DNA here is from genome assembly GCF_000690775.1 of Eurypyga helias. Lineage (NCBI taxonomy): Eukaryota > Metazoa > Chordata > Aves > Eurypygiformes > Eurypygidae > Eurypyga > Eurypyga helias. The sequence goes on from NW_010267392.1 coordinate 54,833, forward strand.
GGTTTTGCTCCATTGATCCCATTGCCCAGGATGATACACTGAACTGCCAGCTTGAGGCCGGTCATTCTGCCACCTCTGCTATGTAACTGGGATCACTGTGCACACAGGGAGGAATACGGCAATCGTGGGGACTAACAACGACTCATCACAGTGTAACTTGTGATGACGACTCAGGAGCTTGCTCAAAGAGATGTTGCACTGGCAAGAAAGAATCATAGGTTCGGCCAAACCTCAGCATGCCTTTTAGTTACTTTTTTTTAATCTAAAGATTATTTAATATCAAATTCACAGACATCCCTGAAAGGGGGTTCGAAATGAGTGTTCCATTTCCCAGGCTCAGCCCTAAATAGAGATGAGGAGACCACTCCAGCCAAAAGCACTAAACGGAACCATTGCTGATTTGGAGATGCTTTCTGTGATGCAGGAAAGAATTTAAAACTCTTTGGGAGACTTAAGAACCCAGGACTCCAACTCTGTGAGCTAGTATGAAAGGTGTTCTCTTCTACCGGCTGTTGCTTGCACACATTCAGTATCAAAGAATCGCTCAGGGTGGAAGCAATCTCAGGGGGTCTCCAGTTCAAACTCCTGCTCAAAGCAGGGTCAGGTCTGAGGTCAGATTACATTGATCCGTGCTTTATGCAGTTCAAGTCTTGAAAACTGACATGGATGGAGCCTGCACAGCATCTCTGGGCAACCTGCTCCTCTACTTGACTGTCCTCATCGTGAAAAGTTCTTCCTTGTATCCAGATTAAACCCCTTGTTACACCCATTTTCTTGCTCGCCCCATGACGTACCACTGTGAAGAGCCCGACTATCTTTTTGGTGACATCCTTGCAGGTACTGGAAAGCAGTATACCCGTAAGAAGTACAGAAACCCCTGTAAGCCGCCTCTTCTGCAAAGTGACCAAACCCCGTTTCCTCAGCCTCTCCTCACAGGGAGATCTCTCTTGTTAATCCCCTGAGCATCTTAGTGGCCCCTCTGCTGAGCTCAGTCCAGTTTGTTACTATTTCCTATATCTGGGGGTCCAAAACTAGATGCAGTATCCCAGATGTGGGCTAACAAGTTCTGAGGGGTATAATCACTTCCCTCCTTCCACTGGCTGTGCTCCTGCTAACACAGCCCAGGTGTTGTTGGCCACCTCTGCTGCCCAGGCACACTGCTGGCTCATATACCCTCGGAGGACCAAAACCACACACGCACCAGGCAAGCTGGTATACCCCAAATACTCTGGTAGGAAAGGCACCAAGGTAAAGCGCGTAGGTACACAAGAGCGTGCGACTACACACTGAAGCTTAATCTCAAAACGGGTTCCTGAACTGCCCAGGAGGGGTGTTACTGACAGTTTTGTTAGAAATACCCATAAAATCGACTGGAACACAGTATGTTTATGCTCCTTAGGTCTGACCTTAAAATACATGAAAATACTTATTTTAAAAGGTCACGATCCTCTTTATACAGTGAAACCTTTTACGTGCAGTTTATTGATTGAAGATGTCTGTCAATACAAAGTTTAAAAAACAGCTTGGTGTTCCCTTGCTATCAGCTACTGTAAAATGGATTTGGTCAGATAATCAGCAACTTGAAAATGTTACGAAATGGGGAATTTAACGCTAGAGGCGCCTCCCTGGAAGATAACGTTTCCCCGGTCACAAGTTACAGGGCTCAACGTAGAGACCAGTGTGCACGATTCTACAGCCTGTGATAAACTGTACTTCAGAAAAGATCAGCTGGTCTGGCCTGAAGCCTTAGAAGTCTATAAATCACAAAAAAGCCATAGAGAATGTCTTTAGACAGAGGAAAGTCAAGATCTTACCTAACACACACTAAATGGCAAACTTACATTCTGCTGCATCTTGCAAAACACTGGAACACAGAACATTTCATTGACAGAAGGTAAGAATCACAGAGCAAACCTGAATTATATTACTTATGCTTGCAGAATAGTAATATTTTACACCTTCTGGTCATGTTAATACCATATATTAGATTTGGGCCCTGAAAGCTGCTCAACATAAAATAAGAAGTGAGATTTATGACACTTTTCCAAGATGAGTTATATTAAACATCTCTGCTCATGCCTAGCACACTACTTAGTATGAAGTAGTTTATAGTATAGCTTGTTTCCCCGCCTCTTTTTAAAGATGGAATCCAGGAAAATGTCAAAAATTATTCTTTAAATATTCTTATCAGGCTTTAAAACTTTAAAATGTTTATCTTAGACATTATGAAAAGATGCGTGGGTATCTCAAATTATATTACAGCCCAAAGTAAACTCTCAAAATCTAGACAGATAATAACGCTTTTGTTCTAATAGAGAAATTCTACCCTAAAGAGACAAACGCACACCTCCTACTGATTTTAATATACATTATACACACGTTGCTGACGGCATAACATATTTCTCTCCCACAGAGCAAAGTATTTGATTTTTCACGTCAATTCATCACAAACCTGAGTGAAGATCTTGGTGTGCATCAAATAATTTTTGAAATCTTTCCTCTGCTTTCAAAGCCCGAATAGTCCAAAGTCCCTGGAGGGATGACGACAAGTGGGAGAACACTGGACTTCGAGCTACAAAGGGAAATGAGAGTAACTTAGCAGTAGCTGAAGGACAACATTTAATTCTTTTTGTACCACACTGATCTTTAATCCTACGACATTATATTTAATGATACAATTTACTGTGCTGCATCCTTTTAGCATAAATATGCAATATCTTTCACCAAAGTCCTCTTACTCAATTAGAGTAAGTCAGACACCCAGGAAGATTAATTTATACAAAAATGCATTACGTTTTTAACAATAGCTGTCACAGAATAAATTATTTAGGCATTATTAATGACATGAGGCACCCATGTTTGTTATTCATAATGCTTAATATTTCATATCGTAGTCATGCTAAAGTCAGGCACAAAAGTCAGATTAGATCAGAAACATCGTTAGTATGTGCATGCAAGGTCCCAAAGACCAGCAACTTAGCATGTTCTTAACCAGCTTTACTTACAGATATTTAAACTGACATACCTAAAGTTTATCGTTATGCAAAACAGGAGTTAAGCATGTAATTCGCTAGTTGAGAGCCAAGGCAATAAGGAAGTTATTTCCATAGCAAAAGAAAAGAATCTTTGCTAGATTGCCTACAAAACACTAGCATTTCACATAATAATAAGCAGGATTCAAACTAGCACTAAGTCCCGCCAAGCTACATACTTGTGGACTCCAGACGTTTAATATCTCTTGAAGTGTCTAAGAAATAGCGTCGAAGAAAAATGAAAAGAATAAATAGTGGAATTAAGGGGATGAGTATCCAAGGAATCACTGCCACAGCCACCGCCACCACACCAAAAATCTGTAGGAGAGTCTGCAAGACAATAGAAACAAAATTAAAAAAAAAAAGCAAAACCAACTCCTTGCCAGAAGAATTTTAGAACAACTATAAAACTATTCAGCACTATTGAAACACTTGAATATTTAAACATAACTACCAGATTTAAAAGTGGATGCATTGTATAACATGAGCAACATCTATTTTTAAGCAACTTGAAGAATGTACAGCAATACCTAATTTGACTCAATGTGCAGTTTATGGTTTTCTTCTCCATTATTTGTTCTCTTAGAAATGTCTTTAAAAAACTAGTTGACTGAACATTAGTGTCTTTCTTTGTGGACTATTCTATGGCTGCCATGACAAAGAAATAGATGATTAATGAAACGCACAACTAATCTTTAATGGACTCAAGCTACGTGGTGAATCAGGGATATGGTTTTTTTTCACTCCAGGTAAAAAGAAATTGTTGAGACTGACTTCCAGTTGAAAGAGAGACTTTCAACACAGGATTCTAACTTTTTCCTAAAAACAACTTTGTCCCATTTAGAAAGAAAACCTACTATCAGAGAAAGTGAGCTTTCTCCTCCCAAAGGATTGAATTGGGAAGCATTAGAAATAAGAAGAAAATGTTAAACAGTGCAAGAACTGTCATAAGAGGCTAGTTTTACCAGGTTTGCTTCAGAGCATGAGATGAACGGGCTGGGCTAAGCCTAAATTTACTCTTGGGAAACAAGATACAATGTGGAATGAAGCTTTGTTGCTTATGACAGTGGATCCTGGCTCAACTGTTTGAATTAAATCTCCCATGTCCTGCAGACTACATCCTTCACAGCAAACTTTCTGTTTGAATACACTGTGAAAAACATTATCTGCACACAAGTTTTTTTCAGAACACTAAATGTCTACGTACACATGTATGGCAGGAACCCTGGAATACTGAAATCAGGGTGTACGCATTTGTTCTTTCAAAAAGAGGGGGAAAATGCCCCAAATACACAAAAAGAAATCTCCCCTGTACAAAAACCAGACAACTGAAGTTCTAGCTCAAAACTAAACTCCTGTATTACTTTCATTAGCAAATTCCTTAGAAATGACAATGTTTTAGAAAAGGTTTTCATTTTATAGACTGTAGGGAAGCCATCACACACAATTCCAGCTGCATTTCATCACTAATGCCAAAAATGCACTAGTGACCACTGTGTCCCGAGAACACGTGTCTTACAGCAAAACGGCTTCCGTCCCTTTATCTGCACATCAAGTTGGAAAAGTTAAGCAACACGTCAGTTAAGGTCGGATAGCTGAGAGCTACCTGGATTTTCACACACTTCCAATGGAAGTGCCTATGAAACCTTGCATTTCCTGTTGTGCTGCTGGTAGCCCACACACACACGCTCTAAAGCCAAAATTGAGCACAACCTTCCCCTCTACATCTGTTTGTGTGTGGGTTGTTTTTTTTTCTTGAGGCTTCTCTGACTTTACCCTAATTTCACCTGACCAAACAGCAAACCCACACACCTTAGGACTGCATGAGTCAGCATAATTTTATCTTCGGCTCTAGGCAAGATCTTAGCTCATGATAGAAGATTTATCAGTGTAACAGCCATGCACCTCTCAGATCCTGAAAGCCCATTATAGGGTCTCATAAATCTATTAGGAAAAATAGCTATAGGGTAGGTATGGGGTAGGAGCTCTGAAGAAAGCTGCATTACCACTACACTGCTCATCTGTGGGTTGAGGTGTTGACGGCATCATGTTATTTGACCTTCTAGATAGTGGATTGCAAACATCTTACCTAGATTTCATCACGAGGAGGTAAGGTGGCAGCGAGAGTGCACGGTATTTCCCTGGGATCAATTACACACATGGTTATGTCAGCACAAAGCAAACCAAAGCGCCCTGACTCCTCACCAGTGCTGCCGTCAGCCCTTCTCTACCTTCTACTTCTCTGGCGTTCTTTAAAACCCTGTAAGCATATTTAATTTTTATTGTGGGATGAGGAGAAACGATATAAAGATTCCTGACCTCCTCCAAATTTTCTCCTCTGTAGATCACTGTTTCGTCAGTAGTGCTCGTTGCCTCTGCCAAGCCTGTCAGCCATCCAGACGCTAGCCAGTTTCTAAAGGCTCCCTCACCTCCATCCTCATTGGTAAATGGAGATGGAAGTTTGTTCCTTCCTTCTGACAATTCACTCCCAACCCTGTTTCATACGCCTGCTGCCTTCCCCACCTCCCTCCCTCACTTCCTAGACAGTCACAAAAAAGCAGTTTCTGAAGGACTTCTGTCTCCTCGTACCATCAGACGTAAACCTGAAGTGAAGCATTGAGGGAAGCTGCTTCAAGGAAACTAATTCCCAGAAAACAAACGCTTCTTAATAATAATAAAGAAGTTAAAACTGAAGTCTTAACGATGATAATCTACACTATGTTGCAAAGTGCCGATGGGGGTGGGAGTGGGAGTAGAACTATTAGGATTCAGCTCATGTAAACAAAGCCTTGCTACGGCAAAAATACAGGGAAGGAAAAGATAGTTAGGATGACTAAAGTAAAAATCTGACACCGCCTTTGGAAGGAATTTTAGATGAGCCTGCACCACCTTATCATTATAAAAATTTATGATAGGGTGGATCAGTCATGTGTGTTGTTTTTTTGGAAAACCAAACTTGCATATAAATTAACTCTTAATGAAGCAGTCTGAAAGCCAGACACAACCATTTGTAGACTTGTAATCATGTAGTTACTGCGTGAGGTAAGGCAAAGGCTCTAGCTCCCGAGTTTCACAAGAGACAACTAACCTCTTCAGCTGCGGACTGCCCCCACTTCTAGCAGATTCACTGCGTGCAAGCTGGCAGACCCGAGATAATCCGCAGGCTGACGATAAGGATAATACGGGTAGTCTGACTGCTCCCCTCTCTGGAGACAAGCAGTGAGCTAGGTGTTCAGTTAGCACAGCATGAAAGGCTCAGGACTGGGTATCTAGATCTTGTCTAGCAGAATCAGCATACAATGGAAAATTGCATCCAAAGGCTAAGCAGGCAAGATTTCATGTCTATAAAGCCAGCAACTTTCACTGTATTTCTTAATCTTAGCATTTAAAAGTCTTCTGTAATGACTGTGCAGAAAACAACAGCCAAATTAAAGAAAAATAAGAGCTGATTAATTACATGTTATAGCTACCTGCACAGAGCTGGAAACAAGGCCACCTTACACAAAAGGCAACAGATGCACAGGCTACCAAGACTGAAAAGACCTGGATGAAGAAATCTAATTTGCTTCCAAATGGAGCCACATTGTCCAATGTCCACCTTCAAAATTTGCTTTAGTTTCCCCTGGAGAAAAGTACAAAAAAGGACGTGCTGTTTCTGTTGGAGTCATCCTGCAAGAGTCCTGAGAGATTTCCCTCACGCTTTGATCAGCCACTCCATTCACTGTGGGTTATTTTTCCTCAAGACATCTCCTCTCTTACTGGAGCAAGCATACCCTCCTATAACCCTCTGGGAAGTAAAAGCCCTGATCAGCACATTCCGTTGCGAAATGTGCTTTCCCTTCATCTTCTGATGACCTACATATTTGTAATTCTTATGGATGCTGAGCGTGATAACCTGGAGTTTCTATCTCAAACAGGTCTTGATCTAGGAAGACCGAGGTATTTCTGTACCACATCCACACAACAGAAAAACAATTAAGGTAAAGAAACAATAAGGAAAAACCCATAAAAATCTGGAAAAACATGGGAATTACAAACTATAAGCCTTTTCTTTGTTTCAGAAACTATACCATTTATATAATGTTAGAGATATTACAACAATTTGTAGGCCATTTGAAGTCATTTAATAAAGTTCACAGGGCAAAAACGCAAAAGCAAAATTTAAGAGTTCGAGATGTCTCATAAGAATGTCGAGCCTTCCATCCTATGGATCACTGACCTTCCGTATCAGTTATACCCTGAGCTCAACATTTCGTGTTTGGCTTAAATACTACTTTGTAAAGGGCACCTGGCCTTCATGTAGCACACCATTTGTATCCCCCAGGTCTGCCAGCACTTTGCTCCAGTTGTACTTACAGTCCTTTACCTTCTCATCAAAGTACCTATAAAGCACCTCTCTGTCTTCTCTCTAATGAGCTCAACAGTTGGATCTTTGAGGTCTTTTATTTTCTTCCCTAATTCACATGAAGCTTTGCGCTTCTGCTTTGTTTTTCAGTGGACCTTACAAGCTGTTCTACCAACGCGTATAAAATACATGCAGAAGGGGTACCATGCAGCTGTGTGTCCATGTAAGCTCCTAGCGTCATTTGTGATGCCACGTCATCCACACGGGTTTGGCAGCTATGATACAGGCCCTACTACCACAGGAACCACACTGTTCTGCACTTGCAGCTGGTGGCCTGGTAGGAGCTCTAATGAACGAGTGGAGCAAAAGGGATGGGATCTGAGACTCAAACCTGAATGTAGAGTCTACACGTGAACTAGAAACTCCTGTCCCAGTTTTGAAAGTGATACATCTAACTTTGACGTGGATACCTAGTGATCCTATGGTTGAACCTAGAGTCCACTAACTGTATTGACTAGATGCCCCCTGACTACAGCAAAGGAAGCATCTAAAGCCCAACAAGCAGATACCTAAATTTTGATGACTGAATCCGCAGTCAAACCCCACCCAAGAACTGCAGTGCTCCAGGTCTGCTTTTATCAATATTTAAGCAAAAGTCAAACACACCTAACCTGCCTCTGCCCACAACTCCTACCTGCTGGACCCCAATATGCATTCCCAAGGATTACGTTAAACGATGGACACTGCCACGAAGCCATACTAATTTAATAGCTGCAACGGTGCATATCCTGGATTTGAAGTTTGCAACCTTAACTGCATTAACTCAGGGCACTCGCAGTCAGGCTGTGCTGTCTGAAGTAAAGCCAGGTCAAGAAACGACAAAACCCCACTCTGTTCGTACTTGCTTGGCATCACCCTTCCTCCTCCTCCCCTCCCCCTGACTAAAATTATTTCCTCGTTGGCTCTGCCAAATAACTGCACGCCCAATCAATCCCTAATCCAGTTCTGACATTTTCCTTGAAGACTTTCTTTTTTTTTAACCATGCTTTTTCAAACTGGACTGTTGGGACCGAGTGTCTTGCAGCTGTTAAAACACAACGGCACGGGCGGCTGGTTACACCAGCACAGCAGAGGACAAACTCCCCTGGAGAGAAGATACTGCAATGAACAGATCAGTGATAAACACTCGGGCCAGCTGCATCCAGAGCATCCTATCAAACCACACCGTGGATTTCTTTTTTTCCTCCTTTATTACAAAAATCCCCCCAGGAAACATCCAACTAGAAACCCTTTACCTTTGTACCGCAATCCTAGTACATAAATAGATCTACTTCATTTTACTCACTTCAAGTGGCCAGGTTGAGGCATGTAGTCTTGTCTTTACCTTTTTAATAAAATTTATGGAGTTTCTTTCGGAACTGGTTAAAAAGTACATATGGTTGTTTACACTACTGCTTGCATCAAACTGTCAGGAACAGATTTGTCTTGAAAGAAAAAGCAATGAGGACTTATGAGTACAGGAGAAAGTGCTGCAAGTAACTCCAGTATTTAAAAGACACCTCAGACGTCCTTTTTGGAAACAACCAGTGACAGTAATCTTTGACAGGAATGATAGCTCTCAGTCAGTGTTAATTCAGCTTTAGGAAAATGTGCATCCACGAGAAAATAGGGAATATGAAGACAAGACAACCAATGCACTGGGGGGAGGGAAGGTACAGCTGGGAAAGAAGTGAAATTTGTGATTTCAGATAAACTGAGTGAAAGAAAAAAGTAAGAACTAAATACTGCCAGCTCTAAAAGCTTCAAAACCAGCAAGTTTGTCTTATCTTCTGTGAGACACCCTCTCCTCCTCTGAATCCTGCTATTTGCAATTAGTCAACAAGAGGTTACCTAACTAAATCCATATGTCACTGCAAATGGGCTGGATACACTGTCAGAGATAGCACAGAAATGTATACAAAATTCCCAACCACATCCTTAATGCTAGTACCTTCTTTTTGCTCTTGTCTCTGTAAGACAGTCTTTTCTGGATCACTGGTTTTCCAAGAGAACAAGCGTATACTTAGCTCCTCGGGGCAAATGTTTCCTGTGCCACCAACGTGCTCATTTATTTGACTTGGCATGCATTTTGCCATTAAGACAGAAGCCTTAATATTTGTTTGAGATCATGGTGAACTGCGGCCAATTGTTCTCTAACGAGTGACCTTATAACAAAAAGGGTGTTTTCTTTAATACATTGGCACTGCCACCGTTCTGCTGTATTTAAACAGTATCCTATCATTCATAATCTCTTTGCCTACAAGGGCTAGAAGTAGGCTTTTTGGGCATCCTGGGCCAAGAGGCTTAACTATCTTCTGCAGGTCTCTATCCCAGTAGCAGTTCTCAAAATTCACAGATTGTATGTTGAGACTTGCAGATTTTGATGCTTTAGAAACAGATGCACAATCAAGTTCTGGACTTTGTGATTCTGACAGATATTGAAAATACTTGTCCTTTAAAACTCCACATTACATTCCTACATCGTACAGAGGTTATTTTCCTTTGTATAATAAATTATCTTCACTCATGTAAGAAGTCAGTTTCCCTTTGGCCATGGCAGTAAGTTACTTCCAGCTAATATAGAATCATAGAATCATAGAATGGTTTGGGTTGGAAGGGACCTTAAAGATCATCTAGTTCCAACCCCCCTGCCATGGGCAGGGACACCTTGCACTAGACCAGGTTGCTCAAAGCCACATCCAGCCTGGCCTTGAAGACATCTAGGGATGGGGCATCCGCAACATCTCTGGGCAACCTGTGCCAGTGCCTCACCACCCTCACCCCAATATTTTCTCATACAGCTAAGATTTTCTATAAAATAACCCCAAGCTTTCATCAGAGCCAAATCCATGGCCTCTATTTCGGCACCTCTACATGCAGCTCCTGTTCACACCCACTGTACACGGAAACCAGTACCATCACACAGAAACAGGACAGTACCAATGCCCTTTCTTGTACATCTCTGCGGACAATGTATTTTTCTATTTATAAGCAGCAAAAACTTGAGGAGCCCTTTAATTTTATTTTCTAAAATGCTTTTCTTCTATTGTACCTTGTGCCCGCTACGCACTTCTGCACAGAGGTGTTCTCAGTGATTCGGGCAGCAAAGCAAAACTTCGCAATGAGGATCCATATAAAAGTGAGAGGTCCTCTTCTTGAGCTATAACTTATAAGGAGTTTGTTATAACTTTATTCTATCTCCTTATAAAAATGATAGAAGAAGTTAATACGTTTTGTTGTTCAGCAGTGCAAGCTTTGATGTCTTCTCCCATAAACGTGCACAGTCCCAGGCTACATATGCTTACACTGTTCTCTTCCCAAGGTAAAAAAGGCACACACACATGGATTATTCACATAAACTATAGTGCTGTGTGTATCATAATAAACAAGCTCTATCTTCCAGTGGAACACCCCAGATGCCAAGCACAATTTTACACCGTCTCTTCAGGAAAAGCATTAAACACAGTGTAGAACATGCACACACACATGCTTTGCTTTCTCCACAGCTCTTGCCAGAACCTGTCTGAAACAATACAGAAACATGCCTGGCACCACCCAAACTTCCCAGAGTCACTACTCTTCTAAGGCAGTGGAAAGCATCCCTCTCCATTATATTAATTTAGGGGTTTTGTGACTCCAATACCCCCCACCATCACCAAATGCGGACACTTTGTTGGCTGTTCCACTCGTTTCAAGATTCCCAAGGCAATGCATTTTTATATCTCCTCTATCAGTCCCTGCTGCCAAATAACTGATATTTTAAAAGGAAAATAAAGAATGGCTTGGCAATTTCTACTACCCTCCTACCTCTTAGAACCCATTCCCAAAACCTTTCCCCAGATATATAAGCCCAAGACAGCTCCAGTGTGCACAGACCCTGATGAAATCAAAGTATCTCATTCTACACTGGGTACTTTCCTCTTTAGTACTACTACAAATGGTGTATTTCCTTCCTCGTTCTTTGCTCATATATTTAGCACTTTATCAGTAGAGGCTTATTTACCAATGTTTGTTCTCGGTCTTACCCTACCTACAACCCTTCTAAAAGCAGTTTTTCTTTCAGTGAATATTGCTTCTTCCTTTCCATAGAAGGGGCACATACATATATAAAAGCAATTTTTAAAAAAATCAACAAATATTCCACTGCTTTCAGGCTATTAGATTGCAGCAGCTTGTATTACAAGCTGATACAAAATGATGAAAAAAATGGGTAGTAAAAGGATTGGGAAGGGATAGGTCTTTTGACACCTCCAGTACAAAATGTGAATGCTGGAGTACTAAACAAGGAATGGACCACAGGAAGCAGCCAGGTTCTCATGCACTCCCCAGAAAGCATCTCTGATTGCTATTGCTGGAGAACGACCACTGGCCTTGATGGACGACTGCTCTGACACTGCATAGCATTTTTTAGTGTTCTTATGGTCTAGTCCATTAACTTATTTGCTAAAACACTGTCCACTGTTCCTGTGACAAATTCCTCTAAGTTAACGATGATCGAAGTATGGTTTGGGTTAGAAGGGACCTTCAAGCCCATCTAGTCCCACCCCCCCTGCCAGGGGCAGGGACACCTTCCACTAGACCAGGTTGCTCAAAGCCTCATCCAGCCTGGCCTTGAACACTCACAGGGATGGGGCATCCACAGCTTCTCTGGGCAACCTGTTCCAATGCCTCACCACCCTCTCCGGGAAGAACTTTTTCCTTACGTCTACTCTAAACCTGCCCTCTTTCAATTTAAAGCCCTTGTCCTGTGACTACAGGACCTTGTAAAAAGACAACTTTCTGCTCCGCCCCCCTCCCCCGGCAGCTTCCTTGTAGGCCCCTTCAGGTACTGAAAGGTGCTATAAATTCTCTCCGGAGCCTTCTTATGATGTTACCACAACCTTTTCATCTGTGCTATGCACATTTTTTACCAGTTCTTCCAAAAGTGTGTCAAAATTTTGCTTACCACAGATGCTGCTTCTCCCAATATCACAGTTTTGTAAACTCTGTCTTTGACCTGTATGGACTTTCCTGCCTCAGGCCTCTTGTCCCTCATGGCCACAACGCCTGAACAGGCCTGCACCCTGCTCAATAACACCTCATTTTCAACTGCATGATGTTTTCTGCTCAGCCAAGTCCAATTGTTTTGCCAGAATTCAGTTCTGGGTCTTTCAGCAATTTAAAAGATTTGTGCTACATTTAACTGTGGACTCTCCTTTTAAAAAGAGTATCAGTTCTTCAGTAATCCAGCTCTTCAGCCACCCAGCTCTTCAGCCTTACAGCATTTACAAGCTTTTAAGCATTTTACTGTTTGTTCTTGCTATTTAAAAGACACTATTCATACATTTATTTTTAGGTGGAATGAAGTACCACTCATATTTCTTTAAGTTCCACAGCAGCCCCTCTGCCCCACTTAAATGAAAACTATGAAAAAATATTAAGGACTACAGCATCAGCTATCCTAAGAAATAAAACTACCTCCTGGTCTTTTCTGGTCACACTAAAAAAAAAAAAAGCTTTTTAGCCTATCTCTGGGTTATTTCCTAACTTCCCCAGAGCTCTGCCACTCTGACAAGGCTACAAAATACTACTTTCTCTTCAGTTATCACTCAGATCCAGGAAGCTTAACATGGCCTGATGATTTCAGCAACCGTACTATAACTAATCAACACCAGCCTCTCACCACCACCATCAGGTTTCACCCAGTTCAGCCATGCTCTGCAGGTAGAGTGCCCAGAGGCATCTAAGAAATAAAAAGAAACTTCTTGGGCAAAGAACAAACATTATTTGCTGTGGTAAGCGCATGCTTAGTCATAATTTACCACCAATATGCTCCCAGACCATTAGGAAGACTTTTCAGGAGTTCATTTATCACAACCATCAACAAAGAGGCACTTACAAAAAGAAAGTAACTGATACAAGGTCTGACCCCAAAATCCAGCCTATCAGTGAGAAAAATTAAAAACTATTTTTCTCAGCATTATGTTATGTTTAACAGAATGATGGACAATCGAATTGAGCACCAAAGCCAGCACATTTTCAGTTTTAGAAAGGAAGATCTAAACCCATTATTTTAGCATACAAGTGACTTTCATAGTAAGAAAGCTCCGCTTATTTAAACATTAGACTGATTTCAAAACTCAGTAAGAAAAAACAATATTTAGGGACATGACTGTGGAAGAAAATGCAATCACATAGCATCCTATTCTTCCACAGTGCAAGAACAGCTATTACTGAGCCCTTGTAAGAGCCTTTCTTAACACACAAACTTTTACTATTTCAGGAGTGCAATCCAAATGAATCAACTTTTTAAAATTATACAAAATTACTTTGTAACATAGATGTAATGCAAAGAGGCATAAGCTTTCCAAAGACATGTGACATTCCGTTACCAGCTGAACTCTCATTTTTTTGCTGTACAAAGCTACCCGCACTGCAGCCTCTACCTTTGGAAGAACAAACTCATCTGGAGTTTTCAAATCAGCTGCAGAGTTGACCAGGCAGCCACGGTATCAGCTTCAGCAAGAAAAAAGTTCTTACGTTCTGGATGAGATGTGGACGTAACCCTGGCAGCACATTTCTATGAGATGCAGTCTTTTTTTGCCAAAGATAATTCCTTGTCCCACATGTTTGTTTTGGGCCTAAACATGCATAATGATTTAACACACAAAGACCAGCTATATGGCTTAGTAATTCAAATTACCTCCATGCTTCTCCTTCCTTCTTGAATCAAAAGTGAAATCTCCAGTCCTTTCGCTAAACTGAAATCCTAATTTGTCTGTAAGCACACATATACTATCTACAGCATATCAGTAGTTTAAGGCAATCTAGAAGATTTGTACTTACCACCATTTGGAAGAAGATTGTTACACTTGGTGACTGACAGCAGAATTAAAAGACTCTAGCTGCTGTGAAGTGTCGGAAATGTTAATGATTTTCAGAAGTCTTAAAAATAACATCAGTTTGAGCTACAGAAGTGAAAGGTTGCAGTAATGCTTAAAAAAGTCAGTTAAATACCTATAATAATGATTAAATTCCCACTTTGGCACCAAAAGTAGCAGTAGTATAAATAGAAAGACAGACCAAAAAGAATAGGAGAAAACTTGCAGAACATAAGTTCACTTACGTCAGAGTAGTTCTTTGCCTTCTTTCACAGTAAGAAAAGCAAAGAAGAAAATACCTTCAAACAGATATAAAGAGCTCCAGACAAACAGAATCTCTCTGGAACTTTTACAGACTTCTACCTTAACTAAAAGGAGGGAAATTTCCAAACCACACAGAATGGGGGCATATCACTGGACTTCCACACAACTATCCTGCTTTCTAAGAGCTGAGAATGTATTGAGAATAGTCTGATAAAGAAAACAGAGAAGGCCATTTGCAGAAGAGCATATTTAAACCTGGCTGAAATTTCCCATTTTACAAGTTTCAGTCCAACATACCAAAATACTTCAAGAACAACTACATTTTTGTCTTCCTACCACTAAGCCACAATCTGTTCAGAATGTTAGGGCAATGAAGAGGAAGACTGCATCTCACAATGCTCCTATGCTCTAGAAAAAGAAATAGGGAAGATAGAATTCCACTAAGTGAAAGCTAGCTTTATTTTTCCGAGTACTATATTCAAAACACCAGTGTTCCACCTTTCATTGAGAAAAAGGAAGAAACAGCCCAGTAACAAAAGTATTGACTACATTTACCGTATAAATGGGGAAGTATAAAAATTAAAAGAAAAAGAGTTAATAAAAGAAGAAAAGCAGAAAAGTGGTAAAGGAAACACAAGAAAGCAGAAAGGCAATGAAATTACATTTTTCACATTTATTTTATCTTCTTTCCCATGTTAGCTAGAGGTTTACATCTTCAAACCTTATTAATACTAAGTATATACAAACCTTAAACATATTATAAAAGTTATATTATGTTCCCAGACAAATTAGTTTTGTTGCTGCAATGATATATGTTGTCTTGACACTAATATGTAGAAATGACATGCACACCTGTTCTTATAAAAGTTCTACACACTAATGTAAATAGGAAAAAAAAGGGGATGGCATGGGGAGGGATTGGGCTGGACTACATATGACTGCTACAGTGAGAACAGATCTTCAGCCTTCCCTAGAAAACCGAGGACCCTGTACAAACAGGAATCCACCTCTTAGCAGCTACTCCAGACTTTACCCATTCCAGACTTTACACATTTTATCCTATACACATACCGTTAATCGGAGTAAATACGCAGTCCATACGATGCAAGACACTCATCCTTACATTCAAAGGAATGTGATGACAGGTCATCAAGGACAAAGGAATGAAAGGTCAATAAAGAACTGCATTATTTTGACAAGTGTCTGTGCTAGACTCAGTTCCTGCATGATATTGGTCTTGGAGACACAAGTGCAACCCAAGCCTCCTCACCTTCCTCAAACTCCCACCCCCCCTTTTTATTTGGAGGGGGAGGGGAGAATGTGATGATGACCAGACAGGTAGGATAGACAGCTTTTCCTTTGTTTTTAACAACACAGGGTATAACACCTTTTTATCTCAAAGAAAATAGCGAAACAGAAAGCACGTAATAATATCAAATAACTATACCAAAAATACGTTTTTTATCACACTGATTATTTTAACTGTTTCTAAAATTAGAGCTCAAAAGTAACCAATGGAAAAAAATATACAATCCCATTATTTTTCTTTAAGTTTTAACTGGCCTTTCATTATGCACTAGCAAGATGCACTGTAGTATGCGTCTTGGGAACGTACAGTTAGAACATCGGTTCCATGAGATTCCAGCAGTCAAGTGCCAGCAGGCAAATGTGGGTGGGTTTGGTTTTTTTTTTATATTTAGTTATTTTTCCTTTAAACCTCAGCACAGCTGCAGAACCTTGTCATCTAACCATCAAGCAGAACTGCCTGGATTCGGCAGAAGGGAAACCAAAAGGTGTCTCCAAGGACAGAAGGTCTGCTCTATGTACCAGGTTAAGGAGAATATGCTGACATTGAACATAAATCCCACCACTGGTTATTTTCTCACAACATATTTATGATCACATTTTAAAGGCACACATGCAAACACACATACTTTAACGAATAAAAATAACTCCTCTTCAAACTCACACATGCGTAGATACAAAACATGGCTAAACTGGAGAAAACAACACAACAAACCCCTCCCGAAACCCACCTCTCACTGAAATTACAAAATAACGACGTCATTGTTAAACTGAAAGATCCTGGAATTCCTTCTACACACTTTCCCTGACATCTTCACACAATAAAATGCAGGGGTCAGTGGTACTGAAACAAGGAACGGCAGTTCCACTCTTGTGCACATACGATAGCAAGTGACCCCAAGCTATTATTCCAGTCTGAGGCACTTTTTGTTCCTAATATCCAGATGCAGCAGCCTTTTTTTCTTTTCTTTCCCTTTTTTTTTTTAAAAAAAAAAGAAATGACTGTGGACACCTCCTTCACATTTTCCTTTTCTTCAGCATTTTCACTTCATAAAGCTGCAGTCAATGTGTTTTGTGTGTGGTGAGAAGGGAATGGCACATTCAGTGGTGGTCTCAGCCACAGCCTACATTGGTGGCTCAAGTAGTCTCAGGATTAGGTCTTTGTGTGTGATGAAAGGATATGAAAAGTCAGTTATTTAAACTCAGTCAAGCTGTTGATTTTGGGGAGGAAAAAGGTTTTGCAATTCAGTTCTCCTCAATAAATCACTGCCCTTTTCCAAGGGCAGCTGCAGATAGTTCACATGTTCACAGCGTTCTTCAGAAACAAAACAGATCATGATTTTTTTTCCCCCCGCTCAATCCAACATAGGGTAAGAAATCAAAATGAAGGGGCCACCACATTAAGCTACTCAAATTCACTAGAAACTACAGCAGAAAATCAACTCTGTTAACAGGTAATAAGATCACTGAAGAATTAAGAGGGCAAGATACTACAGAGTAAACATCCTTTCCGAGTTTATCATAATTAATTAACAAACCCAAAAGAAAGTCTGAAGTGTATTTCGTCATCCTGCGTATTCAATCTGTTTACAGACCTAATTTTCAACCAGTAGTTTATCAGTTTGGGTACTCATCCTGAATCACTTTAGATCACAGTTCAAAGACGTTAAGACTCTGCAGATCTATCTCAAGTCAAAGTGAGATTCAGGTACTAAAAACAAACCTTTGATGAGCTCTCAACAATACAGCATCCAAAATATGGACCACTTGGGAATATTTGGGCTAACGTGAATAAAATACTATTCAATATATTGGTTGCGTAACTCCTAATACTTTCTTGTTAAATTCTTTTATTCTGTTCCCTGGCTGACCTTTTCCCAAATTAGCATGGTGTGTTTTATTGGCGCTGTGCTAGACATTGCTGTGCATTTTAGCCACTACATTTTAAACTACAAGCCCCACACCTACCAGTGAAGTCCACGTCATCAGAACCTTGTACTACCACAGAGCTTAAGGCAGGAAGACGAACAACGGTTGTTTATAATACTGAGTAAATCAGGTGGCATTTTCAGAGGAGCCTAAGAAAATTAAGTAACAATATTCCAGTCATCTTAAATGGCACCTGACTTCCTTAGGTCGCTTTGGACTTACTTATAGGTGGATCAAGTTTGTACCAACGAAAGAAAGCACTCCTGCAATTATTTGTGCTTGGGTAGCTCTTTGAGGCTGCTGTCAGGCCTGCCCTCTGAGTAAACTAACAAATACATAAATAAAGCATCTACATGAGGTAGGTGTTTAAATCCTCTTAGAAAGTTTTAAAGCACTCTATTGGCCTTCATACAAGTAGTCCTTTACCGGAACAGATTGTAACTTACTTGGAAAACACCTGCCAAAAACACATAACTCAGGATACGAAAAAACAAGTAAGGTGCAGAAGTGGGGTTAAGGAGGCTAACAGTACTAAGGCAAGTAATTAAAATTATGTAAGCTTACAAAAAAATAATATACTATCTTCACCAAAGTAGTTAATTCACGGTTTTGACTGGCTGAATCAACTTACAAACATTAATTATCATCTGATTTTACAAACATAACTAGTGTCATATTTTGTAGAAATAACAAGTGTCATAATAAACATACTATTAGTTTTCATTTTTCAGGAGAGCTGGTATGGAACCTTAGGGACAGCCAGAATCCATTGCAGGCCAGGCTTAGTCTGCAGACTGTAAAGTTTATAGTTTACTTTAATGAGCTTTGAACTGGACTGTAAATGTACAATTAAAGATATCTCAGTTGTAGTTCCTAACTTAACCTTTGGTTTCTCTTCAGTTTCTGTATTTCACACCTACCTAGAATTATGTTTAAGAGTCAGACACAGCTATAAATGTGTTCTCATAAAAAGAGACTTATTTTTAAGTGATAAATCTTGTGGATACAGCAGTAATTTCTACAAAATTATAGTCAACTGCACTACCATCACAAGTCTCATATGGTATGAAAATTTGTAAGTTAAGGAAAAAAAAAAATTACTGCCTCTTTCTAGTGAGGACTGACCCCAAAACCCTCAATGTCCTCCCCCGTCCAGTTCTCCCCAAAGACAGGTGTGCTAGGTTTTGGTGCACTTATAAAAAGGAAAGAAAGTAAGGCAGGAAATTTTAAACACAATGAGAGTTGCTAGTTTAGGAGCTATGGCAAGGCAACAGTTTTGCAAGATCTAGCCAGGTTTTCAGAAGAATACATATGGTCCAAGCATTTTTGTGCTTGCCACATACTTCTTATTTTTGCTTTAACATATAAGAATACAGTAACTATGCACTGTCTTGAAGAGAACTGACTGTTTCTTCTTCACTGACTCAATGGAAGATATAAAAAATCCAACTCTTTCAATTCAAGGAATTAATTTTCATCCAGTATAGCTGTCTAAACTAATCATGCTCATTATGACTGTAGTACAGTGTATAAATCTTATTAGGCACTCTAAAGAGAACATTATCAATTTTTAGCATTGCCTTAAAATCTGTACTCAGTGTAATTACAAAATCAGTAGATTTAAATTAATTATTTATTTATACATATTTAAAACGGGCTCATATTTTAGTTTCTGGTGTCCAATCACACTGCGTTTATTTGTGCAGAAATGATACACTCACTTGCCAATCTAGTAAAAGGGTGGAATGTTTCCACAATGATCCTAGCAATAACTCAGAAAAAGCACCACTTCTTCAGTGCAAATCCGCTCAAGAAAAGCTTCTACACACAAAGTAAGATGAACCAGTTACTGCATTGTTTATGAAGTTTCACTTGATTCCTCCTGACAACCATTTAAACAATGAATGTTGGGAAATGTCTCTCAAAGAATCAACAACAATGGCCGGGATCAGAGCTTTTATATTTAGCTAATACTGTTTTTAGAAAGGAGAAAATATTTCTTCCTGAAGGGATTATAAGAAGTCTTATAAAAGACACCTGCAAACAAAACAAGTGACAAAAGATCTCTATCATAATTGATAACAGTTACCCTTTGTAAACATCTGCACTTCTTCAGAAGTAAGCATCATATCTTTGCTACTGAATTCCAAAAGGCATCCACTAGCCAACACGCTTGCCGATCAAGAATAACAAGTTTTCCAAAACCTGCCAAGAAGGAAGTGCTTTTGTCTTACAGATAGCAGCGCATTATTAATCAACAGTGAGTTCCTGGATTTTCTTTTCTGATACCAAACAGAACAGGCCAGCTTTAAAACCAAGTATAACAGTGTACCGGACACGTAACATCTACTTTATTTTTTTGAAAAGGTAAGCTTTTCACTTAAAATACAAACTTGAGAATTTGATAAATTATTCAATAGCCAATTTAAAAGAAATGCACACGGTAATCTACATGCGGGGAAATGTTTACGAAATGTGGTTCACAGTAGGAGCTTGAAAGAAGAAAAGAAATCACATCTAGAGCAACAGCCTTCATTCAAGACCAGTTAAGTTTTGACAAGCACATACTGCCTAAATACCTATGCACTGGTCGAATAACCACATTTTCCAATATGCAAGTAGATGATCCGGTCCTCTGCATGTGCCGTGCATACAGGTTAGCTCTCTCCTTAGCTTTTTTTTTTTTTTTGGAGCAAACCACTTGGCTCCCTCAGAAAAAAATAATAAAATTGGAATTCTCAAGACTTTGCTTCAGGGTCTGCTCCCAAAAGGAAGGATGGACGAGACCACACCAATTTTGGCTCCCTCTGATTATGCAGACTTCTCTAACATTTTCCCAGCAAATTCTGCATCCTCAGACAACCCCATGTGCCTGTAAACCACATGCCGGGGCATGCAAAACACCCACTCACTTTCTTGCTATAAAACACCACGCAAGTGGGCTGCAACACGACTCTCATGCTATTGTAAACACACGGAACTAAGGAAAAGGGTTAATCTTTTTACTTCAAGGCCACAGGACACTGAGGATGCTCTGGCCATGAGTTGGGGATGTAAATCCTATGCTAAGAGAAGAGGATAAGATTGCAGGACATCCTGAGCTTCCAGCCAAAATGAAAGGCATATATGTATTCTCCCAAGAGAGCCTAAACAAAGATATTCTGTCTAATAAGGCAGTTAATGAGATTTAAGAAAACTTGGAATCTGCACAAACAGTAGAAAACTAGTATATTATAGAAAAATGCTTATATTGCACCTTCAGGAAAGAATGTGTCGGGGCCTTAAAAGCCCGTTAATTCAAAATCTTAATATTCACTATAAACAACTCCCTAACTCACAAAAAACCCCAACTGCTTTAATTGATAGGTCAAATAAACGACATTCCTATCTTCCCCAAAATGGCATGTGGCACTGTAATTCCTTGAAAAACAAATACACACCTCAACTTTAACAACTTCACTGTATTAGGAAAAAGACTTTATCCTAGGAAGTGCTTAACTCCTTGGAATAATTTCCCCCTCCCTATTTTCAAGAGTTCAGGATTACAAATATGATTAAACTGCTCAACCAAAAATGCCTTTGGATTATTTTTAAAGAAGTCAAAACAAGGTTTAAGGTCCTGAATAAGTTATCTCTAAGAGACGAAGCAAAGCTAGCAATAGCACGTTTCTGACTTGCACGTGACAGGTCTGATACACGAAGTGGATCCAGATGAACCGCTAAGTCTTTTCTTTCTCTACCCACCACGATTCTGTGATTCATGTTATTTTGATACAGTACGATCAATTTTTTTTTGCAGCTTTATCCTTCTGCAATTTTTTTTACAAGGAGGATTAATAGCATCTGCAACAGAAAAATTACCTTGATGTCATATATAATCCTTTACCCTTTCATCATCAACAAAATCTCAGTGCTTTGTCCATCCTTTTTGTCTGCAGCAACTTACTTCACTTGTTCCTATTAAGGCTATTATATTCGCCCTATTACTACTAATCTTTTCTTTGTAAATAGCCACACCTATTTTAATCCAAAATGGTGTGGTAAGCATTTGATTCTTTGTGGAAGTAGACACATAATTAGGTTAATCTGTGCTATCTTTTCATGTGAGTTGATTGTTTCTTTACTATGGACATATTTCTTATAACAGCAATAAGCTTGCCAGATTGCTTGGAGGCAAATCAGGAGCAATTTACCAAGCATGTAGCTACTACGAACTGAAATCCTGACATAATAGCAAGCTGTGTATAGCCACTCCTACCTGCCAGTTATTACTCATGTTAGCTTTTTACCGACACATTACATTTCAACCGCACCTTTCTTTCACCAACAAGTACTTCCATTCAGTTCAGCTACAACTGTGACAAATAGCTGATCTTCACCAAAGCATGCAGGAATCTAAATTCAGAATGCAGTGCTGAAGTCTTTCACAGCAGCAACTGAATTACCTGCACGAAATCCAAAAACGTCAATGGAAGCAAGTCATCCAGGTGGCCAATATCTTTGGAGAAACGATTCAAGATTCTTCCTATAGAAACAGAGTTGGAGAAGAAAAAGAAAGCAAATATAATTCTGTAAAAGATAAGAATATTCTAAACACACCATATTTTACCAATTTAGAAACAGTAAAAAGGAAACAGCTGGAATCTAAAGATATAAAGACACTTTTTGAAACCACCACGAAGGAAATCTTTTACAACCACTGCAATATATTTTGAAGAAGAATATTTTTTTAAAAATTCCTTTGAGATGAATATAAAACCTTTACTTAAATTTCTAGGAAAAAATTAAAATCGGCTTTGAAGATAATGGTTCAACAGAATTTAACAGGTGAAACATGCATGCTTTATATGCTCAACGTGTGCATGTAAAGGCTTACAGTTCAGACAACTTAGTGCAAGTTTCATCATGTAACATCAGCCAGAATCTGCTCCTCACTTTGCCTGAAACTCACTAGTACATGCATGTACCAGATAGATACTGGCTGATCTAACTGTTCCTTTTTCGTATTTCTTTTCCCACTCCTCCACCATTATACATGGATTCAAATTGCAGGCATTTCTGAAATTAAATTTTAGAAAGATGTGTTCATACAGTTTTACATTTATACTTATTCAAAACCTTGACAATACTGTTCTTTATTAAAACTAATAAACCAATTTTTAATCTGCTGTCAGTGAAGCATTTACACTCCTCTATTTTTCCAAGTTCCACTTGAGTGGGGGGAAAAAAAAAAACCCAGTTATCGCAAGATTTCTTTAATAATTAAAGTCACAACGACGCCACCCGTAAGTATCTTTCTCTATTAATCGACACCTCTACTCACCAGGACAGAAACGTAGCTAAGGACGGGAATCTGGCCTTCTCTAAGATGTGCAATGCCCGTACATGCATTCGCATTGCTTTTTTATCTACGTATATCTTGATTCAATTATTACTTCTAACTGGTACAAACAGATTCACAGCATTGGCAACAAAAGACCTTTTTTTTTTTTTTCCTCTTTTCAAAGGAGCTCATTAAAAGGAAAGTAGTTAAGTTTAAGGTTTCCATAAGTGTGTTGGAGACATAATTCAGAGATAAGAGCATTAACTTCTGTAGCAAACATCATTCTAGTTTTCTCTTCAAGGCTCTCTTGGAATTATGAATTTTGTTGCATAATGTTGATTTCTTTTTTAAGGGGATTTCTGTTCCACGCTAAGCAATAGGCAAAGCATCCTCTCCTCAGGCCGGGGACAAAACGCCAAAGAGAGCTATTGGTGGCAAACAGCTTGTTTGGCATTATTTTACTACTGAAGGCAGTTACTTAGGCAGACAGCAGTAGGATTCAGCCTATTTTTACGCTGTGCACACAGAAAGGAAGGGTATATAGCAGCACAGGACTCAGCAAAATCTCTTTCATCTGTATCTACTGGGAATGACAGCTGGGGATGTTCCCTTTCACTTATTTCATGTTGGGGTAGATATAATAGAAGGAAATCCAAGTCAATTTTTTTTAAAGTTTCCTTTTCCTGTGATTTCCTCATGCCGAGACTGGTCATGGAAGCATGATCTAGCACTACTGCATGCATGCCTTAGCTAAGATTTCTTAATATCTCAAAACACCATGTTTCAGGTTATGTTTAAAAATGAACCAAGATTACACTGGCAAAGGAAAATCACTCAAAGAGGTTGAATGCTTCCTTTTGACAGGGCTTTCCTTAGTGACCTGTCCAGGAGAGGCAAAGTAGAGAAAGAAGATGGCATAATGGATTGGACTCAAGGTATTAGCAACCTGTTCCCACCTTTGCCACCTGTCTCCCAAGTCATCTCACTTTATTTTATTAGCCCTGAGGAGAAGGACTTGGGGGGACTGGTGGATGAAAAGCTGGACATGAGCCGGCAGTGTGCGCTGGCAGCCCAGAAAGCCAACTGTATCCTGGGCTGTATCCAGAGAAGCGTGGCCAGCAGGTCGAGGGAGGGGATTCTGCCCCTCTGCTCTGCTCTGGTGAGACCCCACCTGGAGTGCTGTGTCCAGCTGTGGAGCCCTCAATATCAGAAGGATATTGACCAGTTGGAGCAAGTCCAGAGGAGGCCACGAAGATGATCAGAGGGCTGGAACACCTCTCCTAGGATGAAAGGCTGCAAGAATTGGACTTGTTCAGCCTGGAGAAGAGAAGGCTCCAGGGAGACCTTATAGCCCCTTCCAGTACCTGAAGGGGCTACAAGGAAGCTGGGGGGGACTTTTTACAAGGGTCTGTAGTGACAGGACAAGGGGTAACGGGTTTAAATTGAAAGCGGGGAGGTTTAGATTGGATATCAGGAAGAAGTTCTTCCCAGAGAGGGTGGTGAGGCACTGGAACAGGTTGCCCAGAGAAGCTGTGGATGCCCCATCCCTGGAAGTGTTCAAGGCCAGGCTGGACGAGGCTTTGAGCAACCTGGTCTAGTGGAAGGTGTCCCTGCCCATGGCAGGGGGGTTGGAACTGGATGGCCTTAAGGTTCCTTCCAACCCAAACCATTCTGTGATTCTATTTTACAAAGTGAAGGAGAGAGCAAGGGGAGGTGACAGTGTCAAGTCCCCCTGTGAAATGCTTTGAGACCCACTGACGACAAGCTCTACACAAAGGCAAAGGATTATTCCCATAGCAAGCAAATCCCATCTTAATTCAGCTTTAGAATCCCCCTTTGTCTTTTATCCCAAAATAAGTTTCATCTGTAGTGGTTTCAGACCGCTTTAGGAAGCCATCGCGCAAAGGCCATCCCATGCAGCACTGCCGGGAGGGAGCACTTCCGGGAGGCAGCACGGTCGCTGAGTCTGGCTACCTCTCATGCCCATAGCACAGGTCCGGTCAAAGCTGGAACCTTCAGCAATCAAGTAATGCCTTCACAGTCTCCCTCATCCCACAAGTGGAACAGCACATCCAAACTCACTCCTGGAAAAGCAGTGTGCTTACTCTCCTTTTGTACAGTATGGACAATGGCCTACAGGACAGTAGCCATTACAAAATGCTCAGTCAAAAGCAGTTTAACCCTTGGTCATTTCAGTTCCAGCAGTATCTTGGGAGACCTGCTCTCCTTTCCCTCCCCTGAGATTTCTACTGAAGAATCACTCTTTAGTTAGTGTTCCTCAAGGAAGAACTTTGCAAATTTTGAGTTGGGTTTTGGTTTTTTTTTCAGCAATTGTTCAAACAGAACAGAATAGACTATTTCAGTTGGAAGTGACCTACAATGACCATCTAGTCCCCCTGCCTGACCACCTCAGGGCTGACCAAAAGCTAAAGCTGTTGCTAAGGGCATTGTCCAAATGCCTCTTCAACACTGACAGGCTTGGGGCATTGACCACCTCTCTAGGAAGCTTGTTCCAGTGTTTGACCACCCTCTCAGTAAAGAAATGCTTCCTCATGCCCGGTCTGAACCTCTCCTGGTGCGGCTTTGAACCATTCCCACGTGTCCTATCACCGGATACCAGGGAGAAGAGCTCAGTAGGAGGCTGTGACAACCTCCAATCATTTCCTGAGACAGTTTCAGTGTTGCCATAAGGAAAGCTTCAGGCTGCAAGCATCATACAAATCTATCCCAGTGCTTGCAGGGGTAGAAACCAGCACAGGCATAAATAAGACCTGCACACGTGATTCGTCCCGTGCACCAAGAGCAATTGTAGCAATGTTTTCCTCCACAGTAATATCTCTTCCAGTGAAGTTCTTTGAGGAACATAGTCATGAAGGAAAACTTAGCTCACTTGAGCTGGCCTCAGTAGTTCTCTGGTTTTACTCTCTTTTCCATATATCCACTAACCACTCCAGCTCCCACTGGTAATCAAGCTGCTGAGTAATTGCCAAGACTGTATTTTGGCAATTGCTTTATGAAATTGTTAAGTATAACAGTGTTTCTACAGACTGTGGTTTGTCAGAGCTGCGAGCTGCCACTAGGAAAGTGGAATTTAATCTGACATTATCAATAAAAGGAATCCATCTTTTAATCTGCCTAATCCTCTTTAAAACATAAATACAGTAATTCTGTCAAATGACATGGACTAAAACGCAAGTGAGCAAAAAATGGCATATCAAAAAGACAAACCTTGAAAACTAGAACCTTTTACAGTCCACCTGATATAATTAAAGCAATTTAAACAGAGGGGACATGTTCCCAAATAAACATTGCCAAATAAGCCTCTTCCCAAATAAACATTCAGGTGAACCTCTGGTAGCAGAACTTTTTTCTTTTTGAATTTTCAAGTTACTGAAAAAAAGACATTTATGGTCTACTTAGTGTTTGCATATAGTAAATCTGGAAAACAACACCTGAAGTCATTAAGTCCAAGAAAATATTTTGCTTCTTGCTAAGAGGTCCAAATCTCCCTCTCGTATGTTAACCCAGTGACCATTAACGCTCTTCTACTGCTAAAAGGAAGCGATGGCACCACAAGCCTTGGCCCTATTTTTGTTGCTGGTTTTCAATGACAGTGACTGTAATAGGAGAAAACAGAGGCCTGGAGATGTGCTTCAGATCCTGTTCACATGGATGTAACTGCACATTTTATTCAGCACGCTCTACGCAGAAGCAGGCTGTGATAACGCACTAAAGCAAGCAAGTTCCCTCACCGTATACCAGAGAGCGCAATGCACCTCCAAGCAGACGTGCTACGCTTTGGAAATATCCACAAAATGCCCCATAGCCATCATGCTATTGCATCCAGAATGATTGCTACATTTGCAAGGATGTCTACAAGTAAATGAGGTCTGTTTCGCAAGGTATGAAGAAACAACTGTTTCCACTTACTGGAAGCACAGTAAATCAGTCGCTTATGCATTATTAAGCATGCAAGAGAAAACACTCCAGATATGAAAGTTGAAGTAGCAATTTTGAGTCAGGACTCAAAGCGCTTACAGTTATGACTACAGTTTCTACTAGCATTTGCAAACCTAACTTTTGCGGATGGCTCTTTAATTTGAAGGAACACCTTAAATAGCACCGGCTATTCAAGAAGGACAGGAGCTGCAAAACTCTCCCCCTACCCCACAGAAAATTATTTCTCTCTCCAAAACTTCTAATATCCTTCTCTCCCAAACTTACAGGCTATCAACATCAATTTCCTACAATACTGCACAGATCCAAAGCCCCCAAATTCTTTAAGCGAGCACTTCTGTGATACAGATACATGCCATGGGACAGTAATTCTTAGACCTAGTTGAGTATTTGCAACTTACAAAAATTTTCAGTCTCACTTAATACTTGCACCCTTTACTTAACCCACTGAGTTTCACTCTGAGCTTCAAAAGCAATAGAAAAATAGTAATAATGCACAGGATACTTCACAAAACCACCAACAAAAAGGACTTAAGAAATCAAGAACCAAGTATGTCAGTGTTATAACAGCATCCAAATTTGTGAATAGTATCTGCCTTTTTAATCATTCTCAGGCTTCCATGTGGTGAGCAGCGTCAGTAGCAAGCTGCAAAAGGGAACGTGCTCTCTTCAACAGCCCTATGTTTGTTTTTACATCAAATAGCTTAATCAGAACACACACTGTTGTTAGATTTCTTCCGAAGTAATTAAATAACTGTTCAATGCCAATTAATCACAGTTAAATAAGGGTCTGTCACCGAAGTGCTATGTACACATTTCAGACTATTTAATGGTCAAATACTTGGCAGTATCAAAGTTAAACAATGATTCATTAAGCCTCCTCCACTACACAATAGTTAGGCTAAACTTGAAGTGAAAGAATCAAACCTCTTTTGTTCTCCATGAAAAAGGCATCAAACCTCCGTATGTGATATTCCTTTCTTCCTCACTCTGTAAACTACTTTAACGGCATGAATCAGAATGTGTTCAGGTGCTACATACCCACTTTGCTTCTGCAGGTGCCTACTGATACTTTGGAATAGATATTCAAACCTATCATCCAAATAATGAAAACACTTGACAGCGTGCCACACCTATTTAAAATGTTTATACATACTTCACGATGAAAGAAATATAATCCAAACTGAGTCAGCACTTGGGATGTAAACACCAGAAAAGGACTTCTTGGTTTTTTTAAACCCAAGAAATTAGGATCCTCCACTGGAACAACCAAATGCCACCAACAGCATTCAATGTTGTGCAACCTAAATTCCAAATATCAAGGACCCCAAGAGCAGCAATACCTTATTTCTAAACGTATGTGGTATTTCTAGGACACTTCATTAGCCAGTGCATTCACTGACACACCTGTGTTTAACAGAATAGAGTGGGCAGATTGATTTTATATACCTCGCAAAGAGTTTAAAAAGCCTTTATACCCACTTTATCACAAACTGCAGAAATACCTTGTTACTACTTTTTTAGTCCACTGATTTGCCTCTTTGGGAAAGGAGAAAGGTTTTAAGAGAAGGTCCTTCTAGGGATAGAAACCTTTTGCCACTTGTGTGTGCACGCTCTTGGAATTTTTTTTCCCTTCAGAAATCAGGGAATTTTCTCAATCCAGAGAATTTTAATTGCATCACACTTCTGTTCCATACGCAAATGATATTAATGAATACCGCTCTGCACAGTAACCTAAACTCCTCCACGGCAAGCGGCCTAAATAACAATTTTCACATACAATGCATTTACCAGGGAACAAAAACATTCAAAATCCCTTCATCTACTCTGCAACAGCGAGGCCAGGAACACCCCCCACTGCCCAGACTCCACGAAGAAGTGACAAAGAGTAGGATCTCCCATTCCTTGCTGCAAACTCGCAGAAACCTGCCTGAAAGCAACTCGTACCGCTAGGAATGGACTCAAGAAGGTCCTTCATCGTATAACGAGCTGTAAGCAACCCCAGCTGGGACTGCACTTTGCTGGAAGGCAGCCGTGCCGCAGAGATGCCCTTCCGGTCTAAGGCAACTTGAATTTGGAGGGAACGACGTTAGCCAGTGGGATCAGTGGACTTCACAGCTACCTGCTCTACTCAGCGAGGAGGAGAAGCCCGCCGTGCATCACACCGCTGACATCCCGGGGTGCCACCGGCAGAAGGGAGGCAGAGCGCCGGCACGAGGGCAGCCGCCACGACAGATTGTCACGGCCACGCTCGATCCCGGGGAGACACGCTACAGCAGAGCATGCCTTGGCTGGGGTTTACGTAGAGGTGTTCACTTAGCCCGGGGAGAGAAATCACGTACTTCAACAGTCCAAATTACAGCTTATAAAACCAGAGTCATTTTAAGCGTGCACATGGAAGTAAAATAACGCTCACAAGTGTGTATGGGGTAACAAAAGCGTACACAAAGGTAGGAATAAAAGAAAAGCTGCACAGAACTAGGTATGTTTAAATGCCCATCAGTCTGGCTACACTATGTTTCCCATTCTGTCAGAGGTATGAATTGACAGCTCCCCACAAACCTTGCTGCTAAGCTATGGCATCCAGTGACTGATAAATCTTCACCCACGCTCAGCTCACACACACACACAGAGGAAAAAAAAAGGAAAAAACCCACTGTACTGCAACTACAAGCAGCCTTCCATCTCATCAAAGCAGCAACCGAGTGGATTGTCCATATCAAATGTTGGCAGGAAGCAGACATTACATCAACCTTGTAAAAGACAACTATGAAACCAACAAAATAATTAAAGATGGATTACTGACTTTGAAAGGAATTGTAAGTTTGGGAAAAAATTTCTTCAGACAGAAATCTGGAAATGCATCTCCTGCATAGCTGTCAATTACTGATCTACCCTGGCTTTTCTTCCATATTTCTACAAAGGAACGTCAATAGGTCTGTTATCTTTTTTTAATATATGTTTAGCACCACATGTCCACACAAACTGCCATATACAGCATTACTGTCTTCCCCACAGGCATCCTATAAATATAAATAAGAAATTCTACTCCCCCTTATTTTTTTTTTCTTTAGCAGCCTGAAACTGACAGCAATATTATCACTTCCTTAGACATTTGCAAATGGGCACAGTGGTGCTGGGCCAAAATATGCTGAGATCATAATATCCATTTATCTAAACTGCCCGCATGTAATGAATTCAGGTGGGATGCCTTCTATCCAAATTAATTTACTACTTGAAAAGGACTTTCTAGACGAATGCTGTCAAACAGGAAAAACAGTTAGGAAACGAGAAGAAAACGTGAACACTGCGTTTGATCTTATTTTTTAAGTCTGGGATTTAAAGAAAGAAGGATAACTATGACGAAGATAAGAATGGAAAACAGGCTTCTTTGGAAATTAATTTCTATTTTTACTGCTGATGGAGACATCTACATTACCTAGTACGCATACATTGATCCTAACTGTACAGCTGTTTCTTGAGCTTTCCAGTCCACTAGGAACACACCGTGTTTTAATGACCTACTGATTAGAATTACCCTGCTTGTAGGGTAATTCTAACGTAAGACAGGCCAAAGCTCTGAGCAAGCTGACTTATCCCTTTTCTAAATTTATCTTTTTTCCTGGGAGTGATGTGTATTAACATCAGTTATCACCAAAGTCCTACCTCCTCCCTTACGATACAATGCAGAAAGGATATATCAAGTCTTCATTAAAAACGGAAGCACAAAAAACCTCCAAATATCTTGACTGGGGAGAAAAAAAAAATTTTGTAATACCTTCCACATTGTAACTGCCTTTCATATTATATAGATCACTACCCATTTATCAAGTTGGCTACAATTTCAGCTGTAACCAAACTTAGGAAACAGAATTTATATTCGGTGCTGTATTAAATTTGTTGTTAACAAAATAACTTCTTTTACAAAAGCGTGATAGATCTGGGATAATACATTCATCTGCAACTTTCAAATTATTGACTCCTGCAATGATACCCACTGCCCCAACAATTAACATTCACAGGTGTTTTTCTTCTGTAATTTACTGTGAAAGAATATATCAGAATAATTCAAATGAACAAACTTCTGGCTATATAACAAAGTTTTATCCCATAACCTGAGTACAAGATACATCTCTGCTTCATAATTACAATTACAATGAATGCAGACACCTGGCCAACCCCTCCCTCCACAACCCTCATCTATCCCTGGAGTAACATTAAACCTTTCATACATAATTCTGTGAAGATGACTGCCAGAACAGAGTTCTAACAGTTCCAGAAGTTGAGTGCTGGATAACCTTTCTGCTTCTTTTTAAAATCATTTTTTATTCAGCTATTTTAATTTATCCTGAGTTTAATGAGTAAAATCTACATTTAAACATACTGAAACAAATAAAACCAAGCCACCAACTCTAACGTCCCATCAAAATACAGTGCACCTTAATTTTTGCTGTACACTGCAACATAAGCAAAAAGATATTATTAAGGCACACAGCCCAACTGAACCAAAATTTAAAAAGTATTTATAGACACAAGGGCGTACAGAACCAGTTGAACCTCCTTCCCCCTCCTGAAGGAAAAAAAAATACAATTAAGAAATGGTAACCACTTGCAACTTCTTACCAACTGGCCTTTAAAAAAGATGTCAAGTTGTACACTACTTCCTGAATTTTCTGTTGATTTATACCACCTACTTTTTCTGTTCCAGATGTAAAGTTACCGACTTCAACTTCTCGCCACAATACAAAGCATCGCCAGTATAGAAACCTGGAACAGCATATACAAAATATAGTCCTATACTGGCTTGTACTAGCAAGATCATGAATTTAGTTCTTTGCTAAAGTATTTAAGCACAAACACACCCAATTCTGAAAGAGCATTTGTGTAGTCCAGTTCCCCAAGTGTTGTTTTGCTGGAGGAGGGGCTTACAATGAATTAAACTCAACACTACAAATCCGGATGGACTGAAATAGCTGAAGTGTATTTTGGTGCTGGAATTTTTACATGAGAGAAGAAAAACAGCTTTTAGAGCCACTTTCAGATTTGGGGGTTATATGTAAATATACATCAATACAAGGTTTAAAACAAAAATGAAAATTTGTCACCTTTCTGCAAGGTTTTTCCAACAACGAGAAGGAGTTTTCCTGTGCTGTTTATACTATCAAAACTAGATTCAGAATAGGTTTTAAATTCTGTATTTCAGAAAATATCAGAGGCATGGGAATCTCACATAACTCTTGCAAATCTGGGCATATTTGTTGATTCTTTGATAATTCACTGAATAAGAACCTTAGTTTGTTTCTTTTTAATGCTCTTCTTCCCGCCTCCTGCGCCTTCCACCCCCGCCCCACCCCCAGCTTTTTTTTAAGGTGTTTAAGTTAGAAGTGCTCAATCATCACTCCTGTCTAAAAATGACAGTAACAAAGTAGGATATTACTGAATATAAAGCTTTTGCCTCCTAAAATCTTCAGTTAAAACTGCTATCTGGCTGACACAGTTACGAATCAGAAAACAAATATTACCCTATATTTTACAAATCACATATAATCAGGTCACAGTGAAGAGAATGATTCTGAGGTAGTCCATCCATTTTCTTCCTTTTCTGAAACCACAGAAGTAAATTCTATACAGACTGTTGCTGTGAAATCCAAGCCAAGACTTCTGGCCTCTGCCTAGCCCATACATTTTGAGGGTAAAGCCTCTGGGCAGCTCAAACAGCAGAGGCATTTCATGTCTTCATCTGACTGTGTAAACTCTCGTCTTCTGCTTGGCATGATCCTTTGGCTTGATCATTTTTCTTTAGTTTCAGTTTCTTTTTTCTCTCCTCTTCTGGAAAATGTGATTGCTTAGCAAGGAGAGATTCTCCCAAAAGTTCATTCATTATGTACCCAGGTAATAATTCCTGAAATTCCTTTTTAACTGCTCATACTATTACAAAAGCCACTGCAACAACACCGGTTTAGCTATCCAGAATTCACAATGAATGATGCTGGATAATTTTCAGTACAGTTTTTTTCCCTGTCTCACATGAAATGTCATTAGTACTGAACACAAGAGAAACTCTGGTATAACCATCAGAAAAACAGGACTGTGTCTCTCTTAGTTTGTTGTGCAAATAATCAAAGCATTTGCTTGGAAAAATTGCTGCGTGTTAAAAGACACACCGCCACCCCACCCCTCCCCCTCCATGAAATTAAAAATGTTTGTATCAATTTAGGACATTTTTAACCACATGTTAGAGTAAAGCCACAGAAAATTTGGTAACAATGAGATTCACAACTTAGGTAGCATTCACAACACTGCAAAGGAAGAAGATACTGGGAAACTTGTGCTCTTTATAAAGCTACAGCTAAGCCCAGGGGTCAGGACACTCGCACGAGAGGTGAAGGTTGGACAGAGATGCACAGGAACACGCTATTTTTACCAGTCACTGAGCATGCACTGAACGTGGGCTGCCCACCTCTTCAGCGAGTGCGTTAATTGCTGCACTAGAGGCGATCTGCGGTAGGCCTCCTTCAGCCCCTGCTCTGGAAGCTGTTCTACCTTTGGATGAATCAGTAAGTAAGTATGGCACCGGAAGAAGGCAAATGAGTGCGTGCCTGAAGGCTACAGCAATCAGCATGGGAGGGACTACAGCTGGATTCAAATCCTTTCCCCCCCCCCCCCAATTTAGGGACA
>NW_010267392.1:88595-91043 GCF_000690775.1 Eurypyga helias
TAGGGCACAGGATGGATCCTCTCCTGCAGAGCAGGCTGTAGGGTATAAGGAGGGATGACTTCACCACCTCTTCGGTTTGGTGATTGGCACCAAATTCCACTTGCATATCTCGCCTGAAAGCAGCCAAAAATCTTTTGTCTCAGAAAAGCTGAAGGCAACCACATCCTAAACGTTTTCTTCAAACAAGGAGTGCTGTCCAAAAGAATCTAGATACAGTCTGACAATGCATTTCTTTAAGCCATCAGCTTCTGGGGAAAAAACATACCACTATAATGTGAACTTCTTTACAGCCTAAACTATAATTCAAAACACTGAACTGGAAATGTGGGGTATAATATACATTCAAATGAGAAAAAGCAAAATATGACCTCTTTTCTACTGTATATTATAGTCATTACATTGAAAGAAAGACATTTTAATAAATAAATTATTAAATGCTAAGCATTGTGAAAACTTATACTGCACTGCATATGACTTTACTGTACCCCCTCTACTGGGCAACTATTAGAAAGCTTCACCTCCAAAAAGAAAGAATGTACTAGGAGTAAGTAACTGTTGACCATCCTAAAACACTTGTAGTGTATAAATCAAAACCACAGAACTTTTAATGCTCATGTAGATATATACCTTCAATTCATCTCCCTAGATTTTTTGACACTTGAACGCTAGAGGTTACAGTATTTTAAAAACATATGCTTAAACACCTATTGCTCAAAATTAAAGAAAAATCTAACATATTCCTATAATCTATGTTTTTGTAGCTTTTAACTAATAAGAAAAACTTAGGACATAAATATGTTAACAGCAACGTTTCTTCACTTTTCTATAAGTACAGAAAAAAATTCACACACATCAAGGGGGAAAAAATGGCTTCACTGAACAGTCATTCAAGCAAAAGTGAATACAATTTACAATCTAGTTTGTCTTTAGTTCAACTCAGAGACAGACTTCACTGTGAAGCTCTGATTTACAGCTGACCAGCACTATGAACCCCTAAAGAAATAAATAGGCAAAAATAGAAGAGTGCCATCCACAGCAAGGGACTCCCTAGAACACTGCCATTTGTTATTTGCATAACAGAAACACCCCAAAGAAGATTACTACAGCTGAAGCGGGAGGCAGAGCTTCACTTGGCTGCACGCTGGACCATGACGTGGCCAGCAGCCTGCCCTGCCGCGCAGTTTGTTGGGTCAGTTAAGAGAAACCAACACAACTGATTATTAAAGGAACAACCAGCAAAGGGAAGATGTAGCAGAAAGCTGGAACTGAAAGTTGCAGGACAAGATGTGTGCCTTTTTTCTAAGTACAGGGAAACAAAGGGGTCAGGGAATTAATGAGTTTCTCCACCCAAATGTTTAACTACTGTCAGTTTACTGTGGTTACAATGATACTGGTGTATCTTGAGAGATGACTTCAAGATGAGGAGCCAGCTTGTGGATGAACTTTACTGCACAGAGAGCAGGAAGTTACAAAGATGTAAGCACGAAAGATAAGCAAGCAAAACGATGGAAGGTGAAAAAAAACACAGGAATGTGCCAACAGCTCCAACTACCAGGTACAGAAATAGTAAAAGCTTTGCATGGGAAGAGGGCTAATGCTCAAATGAAGCCATGCTTCTTTCTACGCCTCCTGGTAGACTCCCTCAAAGTACACCGGGGCCTAAGATCACAAAAAAAGCCTTTTCTCCATCTGGCCCTGGGGAGGAGCTGCAAGACAGAACCATCAAAAGACTAGCTGGTAGTAACAGTCACAGAAGTTGCCGAACTTGCACCGTTTGGATACTGAGAGCGCTTTGAATGACTGACTTGAATTTTTGCCCCGTGCAGGCTGGCTGCTTACACGTGCCTTCTCCTTCACCCGCTGTTTCATTCACTCCGTATGCGTTCCCCGTTTCCTCTCCTTCCATACTGCTTTTCTTTCCCTTCACTCTGGAGTGACACAAGTTCTGGATACAAATAAGCACGCTCAAAAAAGAGAGAACGTCATCCCACACACAACCAAGGAAAGAAGCCTGACACAGCAAGGCACAGGCTGGGAAGCGTGGAAGAGGTTGGGACAAAGCAAGTGAGAACAGAAGGTGGCTGCAACACTTACACTAGGAGAGTGCCTGAATTAATGTTTCAGAAATGCAGAGTGACAAAAAGACCCAGAGAGGGGAACTACAATAACTACACCTGAGACTTAAAGGCAATAAAAAGGGTGATTTACACTGAAAAACATGGGAAACCCTTACAGCAATTGAGAGATCAGGTTCTGAAATAGTTCCCAAATTAAAACCTTGGAAGCCAAAAGGCCACTGTCACCTGAAAGGAGACTGCAAAACCATGTGTGATACGTACAGACTATTCATAAGGTTATACTTGGACGGATGAGGCGAGACTCGCTATCTGTTGAGAGATGCCTTTAGAGAACAACTCAGAGGATTTTACTTACTTCTTGCTTTAAACC
>NW_010267392.1:91063-118288 GCF_000690775.1 Eurypyga helias
GCTAACGACAGAGCTGCAAGGGCAACAGCTGGCTGTGTTTCCAGTTAATTTTCCAAGTATGCTCTAATTGGTTTGCCTAATTTCATTTACACGGGGTCTTAAGACTTCACAAGACCAATTAAGATTTCAGGTAGAGGAATTCTAAGTAAAAGTTTTCTTTCTTACTTCAAAATGAAAATGTGTGTCTTTGAGTCTTAACAGTTCACTTAATTATGCATTCACTTTGTTTCTCCGACATCCATTTTCACCACAATTTTGGGTTTGTTTTTGCTTTTTTAAATCAGCAGCTTCTCTGATGAAACTACATCAGATACATTAGGATGAAAGGAGTTCCAGGACTGCAAGGAACTGGACAACTGGAGGAGCAATGCAAAGACCGACAAAAATACCTACCTTGCTGGTACCCATATCCAATATATAACACACTCTGAAATCCTCTCATGGACCTAAGCACAAGTTATATTTTGGAATAAACACTTCAAATTCTGCAAATAATCACTGATCATAATCTGATCCCAGACACTTTGGGAAAGCCTCTCTTAACTGCTTTGTCGATATTCTGCGTTAAAAAAGGCATTAACCAAATCTCTGATAAGGCAGGATTAAAATTGAAAAATACACACATAATAAAATTAAACTATAGAAAAATATCATGTGTTTTTCCTTCCCTCTTCACAAAACAGCATGAGCACAGAACTTGCTACTGCATCAATTTGTGGATAAATCATTAAAACCTACAAAACAAAAGTATAACTTCCAGCAAAAGACACAGAAGGCAAAATTGTGTCAATAACCTAACCACTATTAATATTACAAGTATTAATGAGTAACAAGTTAGCACTGTAGATATTTAATTATATTATTTAGAGAAAAAAATGTTGACTCTGATGGTTTTCAAAATGTAGCTTAACTTTAGAATGCATATGAAAAGCATCCAATAAACTTTTCATCACAGCTGAATGGTATTTACAACGCCTCTTAACTTTCTGAATGTCTATTTTGTCCTTGACTGACTCTGGAGAGGAAGTCCTTAAACAGCAATTCACAATCCAAATATGAACATTCGACTCCTAGAGTTCTTGGTGGCCAACTACACAGTGGTCATGCTTTCAGGAGGACGTCACAAAAAAGTTTCAGTGTTTTGATCACTCTAAAACCTTTTAGGACCTTCTGGACAATTGAGGTTTTATTTGTCTGGTTGTTTTTTTCCCAAAGAAAGGAGACGGAAATTACTCTTGCCATCAAGGTTTTGCAATCTTTCATCATCCAGTGTTTTTCTGGAAAACCATCATATCACAGTTGGTACTGAAAATGCTTGTCCTATGAAACAAAAGTCTCTACTACAGCACATGATCCTTGTGGTGAGATCTATCCCACTTTCCACAAGGTTCCTTACTTCAGCAGGGTACTACCCTCATACCTGCAGAAGTCTGTCCACAATGGATCACTTGGCACAATTAGGACCTAAATTAAGTCAAGCCATCACAAACCACCTGAACTAGAACCCCAAATACATATCAAAACCAAAGCCTGAGGTATGTTGTAAACAGTATCACTGAAGTGTTACAGCTTGCACGGGTCACATTCTTTCCTCCTTGGTGTA
Organism: Eurypyga helias; assembly: GCF_000690775.1. Taxonomy (NCBI): domain Eukaryota; kingdom Metazoa; phylum Chordata; class Aves; order Eurypygiformes; family Eurypygidae; genus Eurypyga; species Eurypyga helias. The sequence continues at coordinate 92,667 of NW_010267392.1, forward strand.
TTCAGACACCCAAAGGACCATTATGTTCAGAAGAGAGATCCTGGAAGAACTGGAATGTTCTGACATCAGAGAATTTAAACTAGCTGCGAATCCCATTGAAGAGTTATGACTCATCTCTGAGGCTTAAATTAGATTATCAACCAAGTGAAGCAGCACAGTAAATCTACAATAAAAGATGAATGCCTACAGGAAAATACTGTTTGCCCCTAGTGGCAGATGCTTGAACTTTAAAGGATCTGAGACTAAGCTCTTTGTCTAAGCCTTCCTGACAGAAAACAATTGAAATAATTTCTTTAGTTGGTCCAACTTTGCTCCATATGCCACATGGAAACAATATCTAAACCCAGTAAAAGAAAGTATATTGTCAGTTCTAAACCAATTGAGGATCAAACAATTTACAGAAACCAAGACTTATTTTGCTGACAATTAAGCTCTATCACCAAGACTTGAGATTCAATGAAATTTGACAATTGTGAAGAAAGAGGCTTTTGTCTGAGTGAGACTGAAGCATTTGGAAGAATCAACAGAAAATCAGAAGACTGAATTAGATCGAAGTATCACAGCCTTTGAGGATAGCCTAGAATTCACTAATTAAAATAACTGCCTTCTGTGCTCTGTTTCCTCTCTGAACTGCTTTGGTGTTACAGCAGAAAGGCATAGAGCAAGAGGCCAGTTTGGTCTACGGAGCAAGGGTTACACCCATCATGCTTCCTCTTACGCCCAACAGCACACTTTGTTCATCCTGCTGGTCAAGCACCATTCTGAAAAAAACAACATCCCTTTACAGAAGAGATAAAAAACAAGTATGAATTACTGCTGTACACCAAATCTAACGGGTGTGAAAGGTCTCTTAAGCCTTTTCTTCCATGCTGAAAGCCATCACGTTGACTTTCTAGTAATTCAGATACAACGCAAAGAAGTTTGCAAATTCCATTCTAGTGCTGGAGATCACTAGCTGGGATAATATTCCCACATCTCTTCCTCAAGGAGTCAAAGAACGAATAGATTCCTCTGTTTTTTCAACTACCATAATATTAACTTGATCTCCTGTCCATTTAATTGAAAAATACGTTATATTTCTATTCCAGACACCTCCATGCCTACTTTACAATTAATAAAAAGCAGTCAGTAAGCATTTGAGCATTTTGCATCTCATGAGAAGTACAAACACCAGAAGCAAGAGTGCAAAGATATTAACAAATTAAGCGGTGCTCGCAGCACTACACTGAAAGCTGAAAACATCTCGGGTCATTTCAGAAAGTTGGGATTTTGCATTTCACAAAATGTTCATGTCTCTATTAAAAGTACATAGTAATACTGCTTTACGGTGTGGCTAATAAGGGAAAACAATTAATAAACCCCTATTTTTTCCATGGGAATCTTTCCATATTTCAAGCAAACACACACTTGGGGAAAGTGTCAGGTTGGACGTCCCTCCTCTCAAACACTCAGCAGGTGAACAGAATCATCTGTATAAGCCCTCAGACTCTGTGAAACACTTAGTTCTGAACAATCACTGCTCCTTAAGCCTTCACTAGTAGTTGAGCAACACTGGTTACTAAACTGAGGTGCAGCAGAGCTTACTTCTTCTTATCTCAATTAAAAAAAAAAACACCAAAACAACAACAAACAAAAAACCCCATAAATGTTGGGATTGTTTTCTCCAGTTTTTCTGTTGGGGATTTTGGGGGGTTTAAATGTAAGTGTCATCTAGTGAATGGCTTTGAATTCAATATTAAACCATACTTGCAGCTTAATTATGAAAAAAGATCATTGTCACTACATATTTGGAATATTAAAACTTGTCAGCTTTGTAAAAACCTCAAGGCACTTTTTTTCCTCTGAAATTTGGTTTTATTTTGAAAGCGCTCCTTAGATAAGATTTCTTAATATTAGAACAAGTGTAGTATAAATAGTTTTCTGTTGAAAATGTTGGGGGAAAAATGTTCCCTCTACATTGTTAGTTCAACAGAAAAAAAGATGGCACTTCTAAAGTAAAGCCATCTGTATCACTGCTTGTGCTTTCCATTTGCAGAGGTTTCTGATTTTATCCTAAATGAGCATCAAATATTTTTCTTTATTCAATGGTAAGGAAACATTAGCTGACTAAGGTAACTACTACCAACTCTTCCTTAAGCCATTTTACCATTTTTCAGCCAGGAAATACCAGAAATATTCTGGAAGGCTAACAGTAATTGTTTACTTTCAGCTGGTTGCTGAGACTGGGGAGAGGGAAAATTGTTATTCGAAGAGGAGACTGGGGAATGAAGGAAGGGAGAAAGGAAAAAAGCATTATACTACCATGAGGCAAAGCATATGGGCCTTATATATATAAATATATATTAAAATACATATACGTGTGCATATACATACATAAAAATAAATATTAAAATTATGGTGCATTCCTTTCTTTTAAATTTAGTCGTAAATTGAGAATACTGAAGTTTTTAAGACAACCATCCTTAAGCACACAGACATCTAAGTACCCTGAACAACTACACTGTAGTAGTGGGTAGGAAAAGACAGTTCTCCAGTGAAATTTAGAGCAAAACCCTAACATTGGTGCTCCAAATAATGCTCTGGAAGAGCCTACCCCTCCATCACACACCTGGTAAACCTCAGCTAATGTTAACCTTTTTGAATATCCTTCTTTGCCTGGCCATTCCTCATTATACACACTCCTCAAACTGGAATCCTAAATAGCTAGGCAATAGAAATAATCATGGATTTGAAGAAGCTCCATTATTTTATGACAGAAAAATGTCTATTTTCCTCGCTGAACCCTAAACCTCTATTACTGAAAGGATAATCTTACCATAACAAAGTTGCTGTTTGTACTTTATACTTAAACAGTAACTCAACCAAACCAAGTAAGCGCCACACAGCAGATCTGGTCTGAACAGACACAGGAACCCCAGTACTTCAGTTTGCTTTTAGTTTCTCCTTTTGCGAACTGAAAGAAAGCTCAGCTCCTAGCTTATTAGACAATGAACAGATTTATTCCTGTTTACAGGTCATAATAAAAATCAAAGGTTCTTCATTAAGTTGCCCGGTGTTGAGGATGTATCCCCCTATTACAGTAACAGGGAAAAAAACTAAACTGGAGTGATAGACAGCAATAGTACTTTTGAAACTGTTCATTATCCCATGTAGTGAGAAGACCACTGCATACAAAACATTTAACATTCTAAACCCAATCACTCTAAGCAAAGACAGACACTCACCATCTTCTCTCTAAAGACCACCATGACAGATTATAAACATAAAATAAGTGCACTGGAAGAAGAGAAGAATGAGAGAGCGTAAAGTTTATTTACAACTTTAAATATTCACATTAAAAGGGGGAGGGGAGGGAATCAACACTGAGCAAATGCCCTCTGGCATCTCATTTACTGTCCTCTGGGTATATCCTAGAGAAGATGGGGCAGGAACAGTATTCCCCTATGAGAAATTACTTATGACATCTTAAAAATAGAGGTAGTAACTTTGAAATCTGTTTTTGTTTGTGAACACTCAAGCTGATGAACATGAAATTATGCTGGGAAATAAATACATGCAAGGACAAAGTAACATGTATTCCCCAAGAAGGGAAGCTTACCACAAAGCAGAGGGTTTTTTCCTGCCTACATACAAATTGGCAATATGCAGCATTGCATCATTTGCATCTTAAACAGACAATAACTTCATTAAGAAAAAACAGGTTTACCACACACAGAGAAATCTCACCACATCTGATAAAGAGAAAACTAAGGAAGAGAAGAGTTGGGTCATTCATTCTCCGTCCATTATGCCTTACAATTACCAGCAATAATGTCCATGTTCCAAATCTTCACCTTCTCAGTTTTCCATGCACCTTCAGATTATTCTGCACTCTGTGCTCCAACACTAACACAGGCCAGTGAAAATTTATACTTGAAAGAGGGCAGGACACATGCAGAAGACAGTCTAAAGGGGTTGGGAGAGATGGAAGAGTAGCATTCCCAGACACAGATAGCAGAGGATAAATTCAGATACACAGTGGGTGAAAACAAACAAGGACCATGCCGGTGGACAGAAAATTCATGAACTTCAAGGAGTTAAACTTAAAACTTCCTTTGAGATTACAAACGTCATAAATGCTGCACAAGTAGCACAAGATAAACCCTCAAGTTTGAGAAGGGTGGCCTCTATATTCTTTATTTAATTGGCAGAAGAGGAAGGATGAGGGTATGCTACAACTAGAAGACAAGCAGGTCAGTAGTCATGTCTTCTATAGCAGCGAGAAGTCCAACACAAAACCAAAACCACCTCCTTAGCATACAACACACTTCTACTCTGAACCAAACAGTTGGGAATTACATCTTTCTCCCACATTCCAGTCAGCTTGCTTTGCATGCTGACTCTGTGAATAAAATTTCCTGCCCAACACTAGGTGAGTGTGAAAAGCCCCAGCTTCTCTGAAATCTCCTCACTCCACAGCCTCTCCTTAGGGACCACCACAATGAAATATTCTTCTTAAGCCAAAATCAAAAGCTCTGGCAACAAAATGCAAAAATGAGACTCACCTAGGAATATGTTCAGCAAGAGCCCAAATTTAAATGAACGTTAAAACAGACCTCCATAAACCTGCAGTTTCCAGTTTCAAGCTACCTACCTGAAGGTCGGTATTGCCACAAGCAGTAATTAATGTCTATTATCTACTACTATTCTAATTACAGGACTGTTGTCCAGTAACTAATAAAACAAACAAAAATGTTCTTCATATGCTTGATGCTATTTTAAAATACCTCGCAAAGCTCTCAGACTGGTAGCTTGTCAACACATATAGCTTGTCAGGGGGCTGCCTCCTCTGAATGTAACGTTATCTTGCACAAAATGTTATCAGAAATCAAAAAACCTGACAGAGGTCCTGCGTATGTATTCACCTGAATACGTAACAGAAAGCCTCTGACAAAGTACCTACTGATTCTGATGGAAAAAAAAGAACACCTGGGAAGACAGGGTGGAAGCAAGCAAGTAATGTTGTCTTGTACTATTTGCAAATAGCTTAGTAATTAACTCTATCAACTTTGGATTTTCTTTTTTTTTAACTGAACAGCACACTAAAGTCAAGCTCAATTCAATACCTCCACTTCCCGAACTACTGACTTTTATCCTTTGGGTTTTATTCTGGATTGCCAGAACAGGCAGCTTCACATGCAACATCCATTCTTTTCTACACTAAAATATTCATTTTGGATCAAGAAGCACCTTTTGTTTCCAAACACTCTCCAAGATCACCACAGGCACAAACTAATCTTCACTTGTTGCATAATCTACAAGATGCTGGCAATCTCAAAAAAAGAAAGACTAATTAATTCACCCAGATGCTGCAGTGCAGATTACCTAGGATCATCTGGGAGTAAGATTTCTGTGCACTCTAAAGCAGCAGAACAGTGCTAATGAAATGAGTTTGCACTGTGATAGTCTTTGTTGTCTTTTAATTTATGGCCATTCAAAGATTTTTTTAAAGAAATATCTATCAAAATGGGCTGTTTTTTCTGCAACACCACAGTGTCTGCGTGTCCGTAAAAGACACTAATGAAAGGTTATGGCACAGGAAAGAGCCCAAAAGAGCCAAGAGCCTGGTGCATAGGGCTTCCACCTGGGATGGGGGAGCCATGTGTTCAAGGCCCCTGTTAAATCAGAGGGGGAGGAGACCTGGGCTGCCTTCCCCACGTTCCACATACATGCTCTCACCACCTGGCTATTCGTTATCCCTGCCTTGGCTTTTCCCCAAAATGATTTTTTTTAGAAATGCTTCCACCTTATTCCAAGGTGGAATGAAAGTGGGTTCTGATAAGTTTTTCCTTTCTCAGGAATGCTCATTTCCCACCCAGAACAGGCATCCATGAACAGCAAGAGGGGAGATCCTATCCACGCAGCACCTCCAATCCTCACGATCCGCAACAGTCACAGTGGCATCCAGCTATTTTTAAGCAGATTAAAACCTGCAAAGAACTCCCATATATAGTTAAAATAGTTATTATCAAACCCAAAAACTCCTCCATCCTTCAAATTTATCTGCAAAAGCAGCTGCAACCCCTCAGCTAGGCCCTCTTTCAAGCCCCTCGCAGTGTTTCCATCGATACCATGGCAGTCGCTCCCTTCGTTTTCAAGTGTCCCCGACCAACATTTCCTTCCTCCCTGCCACAAATCCCAAACAGTCTGCAACCTATGAGAGACTAAAACACAACTCTGTTTTGACTTTCCTGCTACACCTGCGGGAAAGACGTGTCTCTGAACGGCTTCTGTGCAGTCTTCTAAAGCCAATACTTTTAATTAGATTTCTGTGTCTTGGCCAACCCCTCCATGCCCCCTTTCTGCTCGGCTGAGGTGAGGAGAGAGCAGCTCTCCCCGTGGTTGCTTTAGCAAACGAAAAAACCTCGACTTTGCAGTATCTGGGCAGGTCAGCATATGGACAGAAATGAGTTTCGCAGCAGGCCACTCTTCCCCCACCGGGGGATCTTAATGTGAAGAAGATAGAAAATCTCTGTGAAGGGACGTGAAATCTTGCGCCAGGAAAGCAGGAGACTGCACTTGGAAGTGGTTGTCAGTACAAGCTTCACGCTATTTCCCTATCAAACAACGTCCCGTCCCCTCCTACAAACAGCTTTTCCATAAACCTTTTAATTTTATCTCTCGTATTAAGCGTAAATAGGGTGAGCACTGACTCGGTGAACTGAAAATGTAATGGGCTTGTCTCCTTAGTTTACGGCCAAGTTTCATTCAATTATTATTGCAGAGAAAAATAGGACAGAGTTCAACTGAGTTATGCTAATAGATAACAAATGTAAACATAACTCCAGAGTACTATTTACTAACTTTAAAGACTACTCCTATAGCAATCAACTTTATAAGGTTCCTGACAGAATCATAATGGTGATAAAACACATGGAAGCGTAAGACTATTTAAACTCCTAACAAAAGCCATGATAATACTAACACTAAATGAGCAACTCCCACAAAACACCATTTAATAATCAAGCCCTGATAAGGTTTGAAGTACATATCGCCATTGTTATATGAAAAAACATTAAAGTTTTTTTTTTTAAACACATGTAGCAACCTAACAGGTTTTAATTACCACACCTACATCAGTGACGAGCTGTTCTACTCAAACACCCAAACATAATATTTACAAGGTTGTGCGGTTGTTAAGGATCTTGATGATTGATGGAACCTATTGTGTTGCCATCTTAATAACAACAAATGCAAGTGATTACCAACACAGAAGAGAGAATCTGTGTTTTCATTTTACAACAAAAGGCTGTCCTATAGGGACTTCTTTTCAACATAAACTAACAAACCTGCGCACACACGTGAATGTGCTTTAGAGCTAAAAACAAAGCCTCCGCTGTTTTAAGGACAACGTAATCTTTTTGTATTAGCTTAAGAGAGCATGAAAGCTGTCAAAAGAGCTGGTATAGTTTTTTCACAATCCCGCAGAATTCATCTTGACCACAAGGAAATATCTGAAAACTGCATCAGAAAGATAGCATAGATCTTGTTTTTTGGTTGTTGTTTTTTTTTTTTTTTTAAAAAAAAGGAAGGCAATTGAGTCATTGAGTCAAATAGGAAGACAATACATTTTCTGGTATCGCTACTGAATATTTATCCCAGTGATGAATGAGACTACAAACGAAATATTTTAACATGAAGCTTCGCCTTGTTAACTGTATGATATGCCAAAACACCACCTACTGTAAATCACAGGGTTTAAGACCAGTATTTCTTGTTTAAACATGCTACTTGTTCAGCAGAATCACTTGTGTGAACAAGCATGCATTAATGTACACTAACTAGAGCAGTTTCACTATCCAACTGATAGAGTATAATTTAACTACCTCATTATCAGCATTGTAATTTTCAGACTGCTGAAATATCATATTTGTTGCAAATATTATACGGTTTAAGCACTTAACCACACTGCCCACTTGACACTTCTGTCAGATAAAATTCAGACAGGCCCTTGTGTATTGATGAACATGCTTTTAATCCAACAACGAAACTTTCTCTGTCAAATTATAGGTGTTTCAACACTTGATTTATGAACACCATAATTAAAATCCTTATGCCTTAAAGAAAAACAAACTCTTCATTACAACAACAGCTTTCTTTCACATTTTTATCTTTTAATATTTGGAGTTTGCTTTTATGTGCTGCTATTAGCTATCAGTTTGGGGTGCCATTTCTAGCTGCCAAAAAAAGAGAGTATTTCTCTTTATATCCTGATCAAATCTCAGAGTCTAGTTAAGCACCCAGAAGGATCAATGTTTATTTAATGCTTTCACAAAGCATCTGTGGGGAAAAAAATTTCTGCTAATTTAACAGGTAGAAGACAACCATCACACAATTCAGTGCTTTCTGTTTCCAGGAAGGCCAGAAATGCCGTAATGCCTGCCAGAGCATTTCTCCTCCCTCTATGAACTGTCAGAACCAAGAGTTTGGAGAGATACAATTTTAAAAAAAGGGTGCTAGATTTTCATATGCATTTCTGCAGTGATCCTGGTTCAATTTGAATTTTAGACAGATCTCTGGAGGAGGAAGAGATTCGTATTTTATCTGAACAAATTAATGCATATCACTCATTCATTCTCACCGCACCCATCAGCACAGCAGCAGCAGGTTTCAGTTTCCTAAACTCAATGCAATTCAAAATTACACACAATCTCCACTAAAACTGCCATTACTGAAAGTGATGCAGTTACACATTAGCATCCCTTCTCTAAAGAAACCTCTGTCCCCAAATCCCAGAAAAGAACGATTCATTTACAAGCTAAGCAAGTAATCTTGAATCAAATCCTGAGACTTGTCAAAACTAGGATCTCCTAAACCATCCGTAAGAAAATAATTTTAAAAGATGGAAGTCCCAATTCAAGTCACTGCTGCTGAAGTCCTGGTCCCTTTTACGTAGCTTTCTGCCAAATTTGTTTTGAAACGTCACAAACATCTTGAGAAAAAAATTAAAAGGAATAAGGGCTGAAGAAGGTCTCCCTGACAGGACCAAAGCAAGAGAGTCTATAGGGTTACCTGACTTTTGGCCATTAATTATAAAGCCAGCTAAGTTCCTTAACTCAGCATTACGTGAAGCTGAAAAGCTTACTGTCTAGAAGATTAAGAGAAAATATTATACTTGCAGATAATGAGGACAGCTGAACAGAACCACACTACTATTGCTCAGTGAAGAGGTTGAAAATTCACTCCTCAAATACCATCTCTAAAAACACAACAGATAAATTTCTGTTATCCTTCTAACGAGCTGTTGTAATGCTAGGCTGGGATAAATCAGATCATGCTGCCCTCTTGTGCTAGACGTGCACAGAAGTCAACCCCTTTATTCCTGCAAGTGACACATGAAGAGGAATATATATAAGCATTCACTATGAAGTAGAAAACGTCCGTGTTTTCCTCCTTACAGATACCTTGACATGCATGGGATATGGACAGAAGAGCAAAGGAAGTTTTAAGATAGTCAAATTTTACACTCCAAAACATAAACAAGTTCTGTCAACAAACGCAGACAAGTCACATGTGATAACGCCCAGAATACAACCACTTAATCTTTAACTTCCCATCAAGCTTTCACTATAGCTGTTTAAGTGACGCTGTATAGATATCTGCTGACAAATTTGAATTTCAGGCATAAATATCTGATCATTCTGAATGCTGGATAACACAATAAGCTTTATTCACTTCAGATTATCAGCTCAACAGGGTTAGCTGAACTGCTTAAGGAAGAAACCGACAGCTGTTTATTAATAAGGTTCTCCCAATACAAAACATACTTACAGCAGTAAAGTCTAACTATTTTTAGATCTATGCCAAATTAAAGAAAGTTGAAATCTGTGTACATACAAACATTTTTGGGTGGGAAGGGAGAAAGGAGAGGGGTCCTCATATTCCTCTTCTGTCTGTGCTATGTAATCCAGGTTCCAAAAATACATTCAAATTCTTGTATCATCTGGGTAAGATGCTCCTAACTATTCCCTTTACAACCTTCCCCTCCCTCAACATTGCTAATGCAATCTGTAAAGAGAAATCTTGGGCTCATGCCTAAACTGATTCACAAAGCATAATTTTTTTAGAAATAAGTAATCTCATTTATTCACCGCGACTGATTGGATCTACACTGTTGGGAGCTGACAGACATGTCATGATTCACCACATATTTCCATTTCCTAATGTTGACTCCCTGATGCTGCTCATTAGTCTGTTTCCCCAGTAAGAACTATCGAGAGCTTGGGATGTCTGTATATTTAAGTTTCCTTCCTTGACTCTGGAACATGGTTCGCTGTGTGTTCAAAATACTGGCTGTGGAAAGTTTTTAATTGCTGATTATTTCTGGATAAATGAAATAGCAAAAGTCAGTTCACCAATTGTTTCTGCTAAGGTCTTAGAGACCTCGCCCCAATACTGAGAAAACGGTGGATGCTTAAATGACAGATCTGACACTGCAATATCAGCTTTGCTAATATGGAATACGATAGCTAATAGTTCGGTTCGGCTATTAGTATCACAACCCTAGAAAAAGCAGCCTTTAATAATTTCACTTTTATTTTTTAACGTATGTCTTTCCTAGTAGGGCATATTATAAAAAAGGCAAAAAAGGAAAAACAAAGAGACTTCTACTTAAATCTCACCCCAATGCAAAAAATAGCATCTGAAGTTCTGAAAGATAAATACACAGTAAATCAGACAACAAAACACAGAAGTTAAACAGAATTTCAGAACTGCTACACGCTGCGTTTCTGAAAAAGAGCATCATCTCACATGTCATCTTTTCCCTTTCCTTTTTTCCTTTTTCAACAGACGTATATACCAGAGCAGCAGTACCTTTGCATGCTACCAGGACCAAAAGCAAGATGAAGGCAAAGAAATATATGCACACTGAAGTTAATCTTCTATTATAAAATATCAGCTGATAAATGAAAACGCACATCTGTAAGTCACGACAGTGTGTGAATACCACCGACAGGCAGGTTTTATGAATGTCACTTTCACAAAGCACTGCTAATTTGAGCTTCACAGTATGTTACAAAGTGAACTCTTATTGATTACTCTGCACTGTCCCCGATGTTTACTCTGTAGTTCTCAGTTCTGATGAACCAGGTTTATGGGCAGTCTTACAAGACGATTAAGTATTCCCTAAAAAATGCAGTTACTGCATATGCTGTGCCACACACACCAAAAATAAACCAAACAAACCTCAAGACAGAGGAAAATCCCTGTCTATCTGACAACAAATCCCATCGGTACTGCGATTTCTTCTGACGTATGCGCTCTCACTAGCTCTCCACTAACCTGTCTCCCACGATTAGGGTTTCACTTCTCATCCTTCACAGTAGCCTTGAATTTGCACTACGACAGACTCACAGTAGAAGCAAATCATACAGCACAGCCTTAAAACCTCGGCAGTTGTAGATTCTTTCTTTTTAAAAGGGGAAGTTGTACATGTTTCATTCATCACATTATGGATACGAACCTTTTCTCCACGTAAGTATTTATTTCCTGTAAATATTGCTAATTTCTCTGACACAACAGTCCTCCCTGTATGCCCTTACAGTTACTAACGGCTTCTGCAACTATGAGAACGAGCCTGTGATCCTTTTCTGCAAGGCAGAGAAGACCATCAGATTTCCGTTTCTCATGTAAGACTGGATAGTCAATCAGTGCCACCCCACTTCCCTACTCCCTTCATTCTGCTCCAGCTTCTCTCTCGTTTCTTTTGAGGAACATAAGGATCTGGATTATAGTTTTAAATCGCATGCTTTACGCTTTTGTGCATTCTGGAGTTTTCTCACGGTTTCTCAAAACTGTGCCACACAGTTTCTCAAAACTATGAATTACCACACATGCTTAAAATTAGTTTTAGAAGGGCAAGTAATTGTTGGGGTTAAGCTTTCAAAGAAAAGCACAAGGCATCCCCACAAAATCCATGTGTATACATTCAGCATATGGAAGACACCCCTGTGTCAGAAATCAGAACAGCAATGCAACAAGCACATTAATGTACGTCCCCAAAGCCACGGGTAATTGATTTTTCTGTAGGATGCATTTGAAGAGAGCAAGATCAACCATCAATGAGCAGTCAACATTCTGACTTTTTAAATTTAAAAAGTCCACACCATTAAATTTAAAGATTTTAAGGAAAAAAAAAAAAAAGCCACATACGTGAAAAAATAGCATAAAATCGCAGTTGCCCAGAAACAGTACAGTTAATATAATCAATGAGGTACATTAAATGCTAAGGGTTTTTTTACTATTAAACTTACCTATAGGATTTCTGTCAAAAAACAAGACAGGAGCTTTCAAAATGGACTGAAACATTTTGTTGTGCAAAGTCTGACCAGAATTAACAAGAACTTGAAACACCAGAAGACTTCTTATTATGCCAAACAGTATTGTAGCCACCGTTAAACCTGAAATTAAAAAACACCCGGGTAGAGCATGCATACAGATATGGATATTTCACAAGGAAAATAATTTAAAAATAAAACTGAACTCAAACCAAGTTTTGTTGACCTCTGTACGTAGCAAGCATCCAAACTTAAGCCTAGGGACTCAGACTGAGTGCAAAACACAGATATATTTGTCACTAGCTTCAGTTACTATCATATCGTTGATTTAAACAGTTTTTCTTTTTCTGTTTGAAAGAACCAGTACTTTATAGAAACGTAGGAAATGTCTGTTAACCCATGAAATAAATCTGTATTAAAACCTTCTGCATAACAGCTCTGCTAAGAAATTCATTTCACAGTGCCGTGTATAATTGTGGCTTGCAGAGGTCACTGGGAAGATTCAACATTTGCCAGCAGGTATTAACCAAGTAATATATACATGGCTATTTAGAGACAACCTTGAGTTATTCTCAATCAGCCCAAACCACTCATGCCATTCTTCCCCTTGTAAACCACATCAAATCATTTAAATTATATGTATTTCTTTAACACAGTATAAGATGCATCCCTTATGCCACATGAAATAGAGCCCTTCTAGGGAATTGGTCTGCAAACTGTTTGTCTGTCTTCTGGGCACATCTCCACTTACAAGACAGGCAAAGGATGGAAACAAAGAATGAGGAGATTGCTGCTGCTCTGTTTGCTGCGTGTAACCCCCAATGTGGCTGCCCAAATTCCCAGTAGATGAAGGCGAACAGCGAAGGTGTTAACCTTACATTTGTCAGTGCTTCCAGGCTCCAGGTTATCTGCTCCAGAAACTAAGCATAGTCACCACAAGCCCAGATGCTCAGGCCTTGAGGACACCCTTAAGTTAGACCCTAACTATCAACATAAACCACTGCCTATTCTAAGGACAGGTTAAAACTGGACACAGTTCAGGTTCAGTTATTGTCTGCTCGCAGTTTACTGCCCATATTGTGCAGGGTTTTTAAGAAAAAAAGCATGTGGCTGGGATGGGAGCTTGTTTGTCTTGCCCTGACTGCTGTATCCCAGGCCTGGTAAAAGGAAACAACATTTCCAAGAGTACTGCACATACCCAAATAGGAAAGCAGGGTCATGCAAAAAGGGAGTATAAGAGATACTAAGCAGGAGGCTGTGGCAGAACCCATGCCTAAAAGCAGTCTGTGAGCGCGATGGGAGGAGAGAGAGCATGTCCTGGGAACTACATACTTCTGTACAACTTCACTCAGGCTTGGAAGTCACTGGAAGCTGCTGGCATGACCCTCACCAAACCAATCACCTGAAAAGACTTAATGGCTGGGGGAGAAGGGGGAGGAATGAGACTTACTTTCCAAGTCCTCTATCCAGACTTTAGGACTGCCGTGGTTTAACTCCAGCCAGCAACTAAGTAGCACACAGACGCTCACTCAGTTACCCCCATCCTCCAGTGGAGGAGGAGAATGAGAAGAAAAGACAAGGCTAAAGACTTGGAAAAGACAAAGACTGAAACCAGCACGCTCACAACTTAAGCTTTTTCGCTTTCCCCCTTACAAGCTTACTACCTCAGTATGAGAGAGACAAGGATTCTGCAGGCTCACTTCCTAGAAAAGGTGTGGAATTGATACGTCGGTTCTAGCCAATGGAGTTTCCCATTAACAGAAATTTTAATCTTCCAAATCTTTGTCTCATAGAAACATCAAGGACTGGAAAGGAACTACCGTGGTGATTTTTCTTTTTCCAAACACTGAGAATCACAAAATGCTACATTATTTTATACCGTTTCAGAAGCTATAGAAAAAGGTAAGTTAGATTATTATGTACTTCATTTGAAATGGTCTAGCGGAAGGTGTCCCTGCCCATGGCAGGGGTGTTGGAACTAGATGATCTTTAAGGTCCCTTCCAACCCTAACCATTCTGTGATTCTATGATTCTATGAAATGTCGTACCTTTTTCAACTTCACTTACAATTTTGTGCAGTTAAGTCAACGCTGTCTGTTCAACTATTTCAAGTATCTCACTAAGCCATCTGAACATTTCAATATAAAGGTAACTTTTGCTGTTCCGCTATCTAGAACAAAAATTTGCCTTAAAGGATAAAATTTTCTGTAAGGTGGTTTAGGTTATATTGTCAGAGAAAGCCAAGTTTGCCACACTTAATCATACTGTGCAGTCCACCGGAACAGCTCATGAAATAACATTACACAGAGAAAATAAGAGCCAAGTTTATCTGGGTTTTAAATTGTTGCTTCTCAGGCCAAGCACAATGTTTTCTGTCAAGCACTTAGATCATGGATTATTTGGATTCCCCAAATAAATAATTAAAAAAAAAAATCTTCCACCTATCCTCTCACCCATGAGAGATGTTTCTGAATACATTCAATGCTGCTTCCTCTGGTATTCCACCTCTTTCCTGGGATCTATCATTTACATCTCCATCCAGAAGTTATCATGCTGTACAGAACTATACCAGAAGTGCTAAATAGCAGAGTCTGAGAGCATAACTCTACACATGATTTTTCTATGCCAATTTTTACTGTATTTCACAGTGGTATTTAAAGATGTTTGGATGCCTGAATACAAGGATCAATGTCCTTTTCTGGATATTCAGAAGCGTATGGCTACCTATTGAAATATACTGAAATGGTTTTTAACATCCACTTTGCATACCAATCTAGGATGCTTTTAAAAACCTGGTTCTTTTGCAATGGCACTTCAGAAGGAATGTGGCCATATGAAGTTTTAGAACAGTGCAGAATGAACATCCATTTTTAATACCTCTTCCCCATCCATATAATACAGGAAACTACAGGTCTGTCAGCCTGACCTCGCTGATAGAGAAGGTTATGGAGCAGAGCACCTTGAGTGCCATCAAGTGGCAGCTACAGGACAACCATGTGATCAGGCCCAGTCAGCACAGCTTTATGGAAGGGAGGACTCATGCTTGGCAAGCCCGATCTAATCTCCTTCTAGGACAAGGTGACCTGCTTCGTGGATAAGGGGAAGGCCATGGATGTTGTCTACCTAGACTTTAGTAAAGCCTTTGACACCGTTTCCCACAGCATTCTCCTGGAGAAACTGGCTGCTCATGGCTTGGATGGGAGTACTCTTCGCTGGATAAAACACTGGCTGGATGGCCCAGGCCAAAGAGCTGTGGTGAATGGAGTTAAATTCAGTTGGCAACCAGTCACAAGTCACAGGGCTCAGTACTGGGGACAGTTTTGTTTAATATCTTTATCAAAGTATTGAACAAGGGGATCAAGTGCACCCTCAGTAACTTTGCAGATGACACCAAGATGGGTGGGAGTGTTGATCTGCCTGAGGGCAGGAAGGGTCTGCAGAGGGACCTGGACAGGCTGGGTGAATGGGCTAAGGCCAACCGTGTGAGGTTCAACAGGGCCAAGTGTTGGGTCCTGCACTTGGGTCACAACATCCCCCTGCAATGCTACAAGCTTGGGGACAAGTGGCTGGAAAGCTGCCTGATGGAAAAGGACCTGAAGGTGTTGGTAAACAGTTGGCTGAATATGAGCCAGCAGTGTGCGCCCATGGGGGCAAGAAGGCCAATGGCATCCTGGCCTGCATCAGGAACAGTGTGGCCAGCAGGACTAGGGCAGGGATTGTCCCCCTGTACTGGGCACTGGTGAGGCTGCACCTCTAATCCTGTGTTCAGCTTTGGGCCCCTCACTGCAAGAAGGACACTGAGGCACTGGACCATGTCCAGAGAAGGGCAATGAAGCTGGGGAAGGGTCTGGAGCACAAGTCTTGTGAGGAGCAGCTGAGGGAACTGGGCTTGTTCATCCTGGAGAAGAGACCTTATCGCTCACTACAACTACCTGAAAGGACGTTGGAGAGAGGTGGGGGTTGATCTCTTCTCCCTAGTGACAAACAATAGGACAAGAGGAAATAGCCTCAAGTTGCACCAGGGGAGGTTTAGATCGGATATTGGGAAAAATTTCTTCAGTGAAAGACTTGCCAAGCATTGGAACAGGCTGCCCAGGGAGGTGGTGGAGTCACCATAGCTGGAGGTATTCAGAAGATGTGTAGATTGTGTGTTTAGGGACACAGTTTAGTGGTGGACTTGGCAATGCTAGGTTAATGGTTGGACTTGATCTTAAAGGTCCTTTCCAACCTAAAGGATTCTATGATTCTATAGTGACTGAAGATTTAGCTCAGTGACCTATTAGTATAGACAATGACCATGAGCTTATAGTGACTGACTTTTTGAACACTCAATTCCTAGTTTACTTTCCAAAGTCCAGGCATATCAAATTAAAAGTCTTCATTAAACCTATTTATTCTGTTAGATTTTTAAATTTTTATTCATTCCAATTAATTTAGGCAGGAAGCAAGACTCAGGCTCCTAATCTATTAAGATATTACGCAGTTGCTGCTAGAAAGCACATTTTCCCACATGACCGTTGCTTCACACCTCTCAAAACTGTTTGTTATCATAGGCCAGATAATAAATAGTTCTTTAGGCACACACACGTGTAATTACCTGCATAAATTCCCAAATAAAAGTTAAGGTCTAGATGTTCAGTCTCATTTGCTCCATTATTTCCATTTGCTGTGAGATTCAACTTTTCTTGATGATTTGCCCTGTGGAAATGCATACAGAAGATAACGATCATCAAATCACATTCTGCAAATATTCATGAGCACATTTAACTGTTTCTAGACTCAAACCTGTTTAAAACTTCAGTTCAAAATATCCCATATACTGATGTAGCCATGCATCACACCAAGCAATCACAGGCATAGTGTTGAATTTTTTTCCCCCACACACAGAATGGAGTGGAGATCAGAAAAAGATCAAGCACATTCTGAGATTTCCTAGAACAGGTTTCCCCCTCATCACCACTTACACAACACTGATTTCTATTAGACAAACAGCACTTTACTGAAAAGGCAGAAATGACTGACCAGATATTATCATCAACTTACCAGTAAGAAAGCCACCAGTCCTGAAGCACATAGGCCACCTTGAGTAAAAGAGGCAAATACAAGAATCATCTTACAATATGAAAAAAAAAAAGCTAGAAGATTAAATTCCCTTGCTATTCTTTCATGTTCTCTGGGAAAACATCACATATTCAGGAAAGCATGCCATCCAGTCTTTCAAGACCAGCAGCAATTTGCAAAGCACATTAGAAGGTGCATTAGAACCCTCTACAAAGAAAGAAGTTACCTTAAATTACCTTACATGATAGCAAACTAAAGCAAAGCAGTACACTTAAGCAAACAAAATACAGTGGCTCTTCCTAACCTATGTTAATTGCACATTAAAGAACTCATTTTTTCACTTCCTAAATTTGCTACTACAGATATTCCAAAACGCTTTTTGATTAACAAACTTTCTGATGTTACCAGTCCAGAAATTTGTGTTTACGGGAGATAATTACCAGAAAGAGGGTTGAAGGAGGATGAGAGAAGAGAGGGAGGGAAAAACTCCTACTGCCACCTTCCTTCTGTGCTGAGAGGTGACTACAAACTTGTAACAGGGTTATTTATCTCAAAATACACCTCTGTTCACGTGAATTTAAAGTTCTGGGCAGTCTACAGCAGAGATGTGATCTTGCTCAGCTATCTTTCCAACAGACCCAATGTAGTAACATGCCTAAATATAAAGACTATTTTTGCAGACAAGACCAATCATTCCCATGAAATGAATTCAAGCTTTCTCAGCACGAAACAGAGAAAAAAGGCAATAAGCTATCTTCATGCAGCTTCCTGAGCTCACAATTTCTTTCAGTAATTTCCAAAATAATTTTCCTTGTTTAAAAATCCTTTAACCTACCTGTTACAGTCTCCATTACACACAATATTTATCTATCCTCTTCCTCACTTTCTTGTTCTGCTGAACAGTGACCTTCCTTCTAGCCCTTCTCATAACCTACACTTTGCAGCAAACAAGCTTTTCCTTTAACACTTTTGTCAGGCTCTGTCTTCCCATAACCAGTAAATCTCTTTACCCACCTCAACTAGAAACATACTGACTGTTCAGGTTTGTTACACACTGCTTCATACACCTTTTGATTTTGTTCTTTACCTCCAAAAATTAGACTGGCTTACAATTTCTGTACCATGCTGCCAGTAAAATAAGTACTTAGGTATTAAAACTGATGAAATAAGGATCTGTGCAAGACCTCTCAATGCTCTACCAAAATTCCATCCTGATATTAAAAAAATCTGATTGAGCACTGAAGAACACCATGATCCCAAACATTTTAGATGAAACATCACAGTAACAAGCATACACTATATTACAGATAAAAAAAAAAAAGGGCAAAACCACATTCAGTATTATCCGTGGCTCCCAACAACTTACCTGTGCCAAAATATTGAATATTAAAAGTATAAAGATCACAAAGTAGTTTGCTCCTGCAGTGAAATACTTTCTGTAAACCTTAAAGCTTATTTTTCCCTCAGAGCGACTCTCCTCTGGCACTGCAGCCAGTGCATTTTCAGCCTGAAAAAAAATAACCCACAAACACATCAACCCTGCAGTTACAGATTCAGACTAAGCCACTTGAAGGTCATGGTTCAGAATTAGCAAACAAAAAAAAAAGGAGATAATGTTTTTATATGTGCAATCACTTTAAGTATCAGAACTGTAGTTTTAAGAAAAAAGTTTCAGCACAGTTAATACTGAAAAAAGTACTCTGCAAAATGACACTGTGAGGATTTTATCTTGCAATGATCACAAATTTAAGATGCTTTTTTACAATTTACTATCAAAAAGGTTTACTCTAACCAACTGCTAAATCAGGTCTTTATTTTCTAATATAGTACCTTCAGTCATAAGAGCTCTGGAAAGTAAGGCCGTGGCTTGGGAAAGATTCTGTTTTTGGAATACAAGTGCATGTAACCTTCCCTTTTCAGAAAGGTATTTAAAGTAAATAGTCTTCTGAAAGTACACACCAAAATCAATCAACATATGCCTCCAAGTAACAAATTACCAATAAATCAACTCTTTGTAAGTACCAACAAAGCATCTGTTAATAGGGAAAGCAAGTAAAATGCAGATGAGGACTCATATTGAGCAAACAGTGGATGGGGGACAGTGAAAGACAGAAAAGGAAAAAATGGGACAGGCATAAAAAGGTAAAAGAACTATTCAAATGAAAAATTAAAAAAAAAACCAAACAGTGTATGCAATAGAAAAACTAGTGCCAGTTCAGTGGAAATGTAACACTTATTTTCCTGTCAGCAGACATGGTTGTACAAGAGCAGCGGAATCAACAGACCTGACTCACGCCTGAAAAGAGGAAATCCCACCTACTCGCCCATGGAAGAAGAGGAGCCTACCTTGGTTTTTTGCTTCTCCACCCAACTCAGCACCCACCTTTGTCCCCATCCAACAGCTCTAATGCTGCTAAAAAATATGGTATACCTTTGTGGATTTAACAGTGTCGTGGTTTAACTCCGGCTAGCAAAATACCACAAAGCCGTTCTCACAAATCCCCCTCCCCTCCTCCAGTGGAGGGGAAGAATCGGAGGAAAAAGAAATAAGAAAGCTCGTAAAATTGAGGTAAGAACTATTTACTAATTAAATCTAAATTAGTATATACAAATACTACTACTAATAAATAACTAAAACAATAGCAAATAAAACATATGATACAATATGATACAATTCCTCACCACTCACTGACCAATGTACAACAGGAAGTCGCTACTGAGACATTAGTAATAACAGATAAGCGTACTGCTTTGGGGTATGAAACCACTCCTCCAAAGAGGTATGAAGGTCTGTAGCTTTCTTTTTTTTTAAAATCTCACCACCTTCCATTATAGGAAAAGGAGTATCATATACCCATAGCATAGAGGTGACAATCATCAGGGACACAGAGGGATTATTTGTTCCGTGTGTTCCATGGAGGCAGTGCTAGCACCTGTCTAGCAGGCTCCTGCGCTGTTCTACATGAATGCAAACGCACCAGCAGAAGGTCACCTCTGCTACAGTAACCCTATGGCTGCTTTTGCACTGTGCAGACCAAGAGGTGACAAGACATCTGGAAGTCCAGCTGGCACCATACAAACCCTCCTGTTTTCACCAATGCAAGGGCTGGGGAGAGCAATGCAGTGGTGTCCCAGGGTTACCCCAGCAGGGCCAGCTCAAGATCAGGTGGGTATGTGAATGCCAGCCATGCAAATGCGGACTTTCTATAAAGCTTGTGCTCCTATATGCACTTCCCAGAGCTCAGGATTTCAGGGAAAGTATTGAGTTCAGCACTGCACAAACACACAGAACCCACGCAACAGAGTGGCATTAGCCCTTAAAAGCACCGCTGTCAGAGGACAGGATGAAGGAAGCTCAGTGTGGTGGCTTTGGACACCTGTAGGAATGCTTCCTGCACCCAGCAGAGCTGGTGCTGAATCTGAACAAACTCACTCTGCTGGGTTTGAGCAGAAGAGCGAAGAGCCGTGGGACACCTGCCCTTTGCAGCCCAGGTGGCACAGCACCAGGCAGATCCACCACGGGCAAGCGCTCGCCTGCTAATGCAATCCAACCATCCCTGAAATTCAAACGCAGCCGGGAAGGGCCTGAAGTTAAAGCTAAAAACCAGCCAGACAAGAATTGAGACACATCTATCCTTTGAGCACTCACTGGTGGTTGTTCCACTGTTCCATCTTTCTGTGAGTGGACAGAAGAATCCTGGGACCAGACAGAGGACTCCGAGAAGGTTCGGCTCCGGGCAGACTTCAGGTTGGGAGTTCCTGGAACCGACAGCTGTTCTACCTCCTCATCTTTTTTCAAAAGGGAAGCAAAGTCGATGCCAGATCTCAGGAACTCTGAATAGGTACCTTTCCCCACCATTTTACCCTACAATTAATATAAGCTTTGATTATCTTCATTATACACTTTCTGTAAAGGACAATTTTTCCCATCTATCCTCACTGCCTCTGGGGTTTTGCAGTTGCTGAGCACACAACCCACTGCAGTAACTGAGCTGACACCTCCAACTATCAGTTCCTTGTTTAGAAAAGCAGACACAAGCTCTTCACCCTCTAACCAGCCCCTTCCCAGCAGTTAACCAGGCCAAGGAGCATACAAATGGGATGATAAATTCAGGTGATAATTACCTCCTTGGAGAAGCTGTAGGAGAGCCATGCAGCTTTAGGACAAGCTGCTGAGCTACATACATACCCATCAACCTCTTCATATACTCTATGCTGGAGGTAACAGCAGCTTCATTTTATGGCCCTCACAGAGCTCTACAAGGAGCAACACGGACGACTTACAGCTCTATCACAAACTGATGTCTAGAAAGATACTGTAACTTTCAGAGAGCTCTGAATGGAAGGAAAAAGATGGCTAGTGTCCCTTTTTGCAACTCTGTGATGCATTACAAGTCATTTCACATAATTTCATGTACTTCACTACCCAACCCTGAAAAAACAACCACACAAAGAAGTCCCTGCTGGTGTTCTTGGATTTCCCCTCTACCCATGAATATATGGTTTGGAACAAAGTTTGGAAGGAACCAGTTTTGCTGAAGGCCTGCTCGTTCTCAAGATCTGTGACCATCCCTCAGCTTCCATGTTAAAAAGGGACTGGTTGCAAAATGAACATAGTTTTTAATTCACACGAAAGTGTAAGGAACAAAAATAAAGCAAAGCATTAACATAGTCTCAAGATAAGTAATTGTCTCACAGTATATTACATATCCAAGATAAAAAATCATTAGGTAAGATTACATACATGCATGATAAAATTGAAAAATGGATTTTTCAGGGAAGGTATTCTAAGAGAAATCAACTTATTCCATTAATAATTGTAAATCTTTAAAAACATATTGTCATTAGTAGACAGAAAATATATTTACAAACCAAACAAAAATAACTGTGGCATTTTTTCTATTCTTGGATTAAAAAGGATAATTAGAAAGGATGCGAGATATGAAAGTATAGACACTGAAATTACTTACATCTTTTAAAATTAGAATCTGATTTGCAGCACGGAGATATTGCAACTGGTGAGTGACCAAAACAGAGATCTTCTGATGTAAGGCTTGACAAATACATCTGCAAAGAGATGGAAAAATAATTTTAAAAATGGTATCCTAAGACATTTTGACTATTTCTGGAAAACACCTATTCAATTACAGAGTATTTAAAATAAGAAAAAAAGGTGCCCATGTTTATTAGATTTATAAAAATTATGCTTCACAAACATGTTCCTTATTTAAGTTTTCAAGACAGGCAAAAGAAATTTCATATTTTTTTGTCTGAGGTGAAAAAGGAGGAAATATATTAAGAACATTTCATTCAAATTGTCTTAAACATCCTCCTTAAACAAATGTACATATTATAAGCTGAATTGCAAAGAGGGTATTTAACAAAAATGAAACTAATGGAAAGAGAAAGCAGGGCAACATATTGTGGCCAATTACGGAAAAACACAGCAAATAAAAGTAAATTCTTTGAGATGAGCCTTCAGAGCAGCTCTAACAGCAAGCCAGAGTTCTGAAGAAGTAAACAGTACTACTGATTTGAGCTACATCCAGCTACATATTCAGGTAGAGAAGCGAGATCCTTCAACCATCTCCAGCCTTTTCCCAAAGGATCAGGGCTTACCCTCCGTTCTAGTACCTCACCTGCTTACCCTAGAGGCTGCCCCAGAAGTTTGGGATTCGGAGAGAGAAATGAAGAAGGGACCAGACACACCAGAACCAGTCTGCAAGTGCAGTTCTAGTATCTGGTGTCTTTTAAGCAGAGCCTTGAAAGACCACCAGAGCCCCCAAAAATGCAAAACCACAGCAGTGAAGCAATAGTTTACAATGCAGAGGTCCGCAAGCACGTTATTCTTTATGTACAAGAGACATGTACAGCATAGACAACTGAGATCCAACACTCTCATTACCTTCATCCCCACAGTAACACCGCAGGGAGACAAACCCTTCAACAGGACGGCTCTTTCTCAAACGCTTAAGAAAAGGAGGAAAATTTATATTGTCCAAAACCAAAGTGTTCTGCCGAGTTGCACTGGGGCCCACAAACTGGACTTCTAGGCAAAACCAAGTGGGAACACACACTAGGATAGCATCCCTCATCAGGATTCAGCTGACAAGGAGCGAAGCCTGGAGGGCCAGGCTGCAACCTGCTCAAAGCAGAACCTTCTGAATGGCACAGAGACCACGGCACCGTGCGTTTTTCTCCACAGACCTGCGCCTGCGGGCTCCCTTTTGCTAACGTGCCAACTCCCATTTGCTAACAGGACACAGGAGGGTGACATTCACCACAGAAGAAAAACCACCCCCCACCACCACAAAAATTGTCTCTCCCCATTCTCCAAAAAAAAAAAAACCACAAGCAAAACCACAGTCGTACAAGTTCAAATCAGGAATGCGAGTAAGCCATGAGGGGAGTAAGGCAGAAAAAGAACATGATCTTAACAGCAGTGATACCTTATCACTCACCGTGTTTCATACATGCATGTTGTACAGCCAGTTAACTCCCTACACAGCTTTTAACACCTACTGTACCACTCCCACAAAGACTGTAGGAAGCAGAGTACTGTAAGATGGGTAATATTAATGCTAGTCAACATAATTATAGGCAGAAAGTGTATTATAGTGTTCCAAATAAACTGTGCAGTAAAATTAAGTTAAAAGCAACACGCTTGCTATGCGGCATTCAAGAAGCAGCTATAAAACCATGATGTCACTCTTAGGTGGCCAAGAGAGCAATTAATCAAGGTATTTGCAGCAGCATCACTATTTGAGCAGTTGCAGCTATTTATACACCATGCTCCTTGTGGGAGTATTATTCCGGTGTGGTTACTGTCCACTCTCTGAGCAGTCACTGAAACAAGCCACGTGGCAACTAGAGCACCAGCTGACGACACACAACAAAACACAACCTTCAAACAAAACCCACCACGAGAACTGGACAAGGATCAGAAAGGCTACAGGGTATTTGCTTGCCTAGAAGGAAAGCTGTCAGAAGAGAATACATCAGGTATTCACCGTGAAGACAGCGAGCTTTCCCTTACGTAGTCCCCCAGCCTATACACCACTTAGTGATCACTGAGTTTTCTGTGTGCCAGATGTATGTCTAAGAGCTTACTGGGACAGACCAGCCACTAGAAAATCCAATGGCTGGAAACTAAATTTTGATCCTGAGTCACAGTGAGCTCACTGCACATTAAGTTTGCATTTGGAGGAGGGAAAAAAAAAAAAAAAAAGGGTTATTGCAGCACCAGAGCAAGTCAATTAGAACTGTCAGAGCTGTCAGCACAGCATCCTGCGCGATTCTGATCTCAGAAGAGAAGGCAAATATGACCTCTATGGAAATTTATATTTCCACTGATACATCAGTTCACTCAATTGAGTATTTAAAAAAAAAACCACACACAAAACCAACTCTGGATTTGATGTCTATCTTGGTAGAAAGAAGCTAGCTCAATATTTTGTTGATAACAGGTGGGTAGAAAAATTGTTGTCACAATTCACTGGCACGAGCACAGGGAGGAAAAATCGCAACAAAGAGTGTATACTTATATCTATTACCAAGTTAAACAACTCACTGCTCAGACAGCTCACTAGAAAATTTTGCCATTTAAAATACTGCATCATCAGGAAGCACAGAAGTTGCAAAACTAGTAAAAAACTAAGAATTTATTTAACATCTGTTTCAAAACATCAAATTATTGAGTTCTATGTCTGAAATATTTTAATTTTTTCAATTATTCTCTCTCCCACTTGACAACATCCATTCTGCAGTTTACAATGAGCATTAAGTTTGTATGGTGCCTTGGTGCCACAGAAGACCGAAGCCAGAGTTCAAGGAGAGACTCAGCAAAACCAAATGTGATAAAAGGACTGGCACAACAGAGAGCTCGCTGAATTCTTAGAACTGAAAAAGAAAAAACAACACGAACCCCAAAGAGTCCCTAAGTGTTTATGGTTTTAACTGCTTTGCTAACATTTACTTTCATCACACATCTACTATCAGAAATACTGCTCTGTGTAGCTGAAGAAAGGCAACCAGCAGTTCTAGGTGAAACACCCAGTTCTAGGGGAACCAGCATCTGACAATGTCTCCCTTTCTCACTGATGATAGAGAGAATCCACGGAAAACCTGCCCCAGCAGAGGATGTACCCAGTCCATGGATTCACACATGCTGGAGTATGCCCAGAACTGCTACCATCTTTTCACTTGGTGTTTACTTGGTACTCAGTGTTGGGACCTGTACTGTTT
>NW_010267393.1:0-2893 GCF_000690775.1 Eurypyga helias
CTGGAGTTAAACCACGACACACAGAAAACACTTTGCTGAAATAAATTATACCAACAGATAATGTGCAACAATAAAGGGGTAGAAAACAGTAAATGCTAAAGGAATGGTGCTCAACCATCTTTATTTTTGCTTCATTGTGACTGGATTGATATTTGTCATTTTTTGCTTTTCTGTTGTAAAATTACTCCTTTTTCTGCCTTCTTTTTTCCTATTTGCTAGACCAGAGATGACTTCTTGGGTCAGGTGGATGTGCCACTTAGTCACCTTCCGGTAAGCAGTGTTTTTGGCTCAGCCAGCTCTTTGTCATCACCAGATGTGAAAAACCCTAACATTACGTAGAATCCCTTTCCATAAGTAGTCCAGTTAAATCTTCTTAAGGCAAGTATTCCTAGCATAGAAAGAAATATTTCCCAGAAAAAAAATGTTGTTGACAGCAAAGCCTCACCATGCACAGGAACTGGGAGAAATTATTCCCTTTGCAGGGACAAGGGAGACAGTTGTTCTCTGGTATCTGTTAAATTTCTCAACATCTGAGATTCACTTATTTTCCTGATTCTTTCTTAAAATGGGAAGTCTGTCTCTCACGGATTAAGTGGACGCTCAGTGCAAGAAATGCCTTGCAGAATGAGTTCAGTCAGTGAGAAGAAAGTCTGTGTGGTATTTGGTATATCTGAAATAGTTAGTTAGGGTTGATTTTTAAATTCTTATTTATTGACTTTGAAATACAACAGACAACAAAACTTTTAATGAATGATAGTTCGGGAGTTAGATAATTTTGTATTTAGAAAGGTTTAGTTAAAGAATTGGACTCAAAGTATTCCTGTTCAGGCTGGGAAGTGGTTTACAGACAGACTGTCATTGTTTAGTGGGTAGCAGGGGTGCAGCATTCTGAGATGTATCCACTGTGCTCATTTTGAGACAGTTTGGTGTTAGTCTGAGGGACTAGTTTTCTGGTCTTACTGGTGTGTGTATGATAACGTGCTTACCCTTTCACTGTAACACTCTTCATGCTTCCAACTTTGTCAGTCCAAATCATATGGTCGATTAGAATAAAGTACCCAAAACAATCGACAGATTAAGTATGCATAGGTATTTCTGATTCTTTTATTTACCTCACCATTTGTCAGTTCCTAGTTTTGTACCTATAGCATCCATGTTCTCGCAGACATGAAGGATGTCACTTACCTAATAAGAAAGCTGAAATTCTCATGTAATAAAAAACTTTCAAGATTTAAGGCTTTATGAAACATACAGTTAAATGGAAATCAGATGTAATCTGTCAACCTGATAATATTCCGGGCAAGCCCTTTAATTTGTCATTTTCTTAAATGCTTACAGACTGAAGACCCAACCATGGAAAGGCCATACACATTTAAGGATTTCCTTCTCAGACCAAGAAGGTGAGGGGGAGAGCCTTTGTATTTTAAAACATTTCTTACTTCATGGGTTGTTATTTGCACCTATGTAAGGGTTGTTGAATGAAATGTACCCCCTTGTCTTCTAGCCACAAATCTCATGTGAAGGGTTTCTTGAGACTGAAGATGGCTTATATACCTAAAAATGGTGGACAAGAGGAAGAAAACAGTGATCAAAGGGATGAACCTGAGGTAAGGCTTAATGCTTGGGGAAGGATTCAAGTTATTAGAGATTCAAGTACTCTTGTAGAAAGAGTTGTACCTTGAAAGATGAAACCTTAGTAGCAGCTTACTCTCCTCCCCATCTCATGGTTTAGATGAACTTCTCTTTGGATAATGTTCAGCATCAGCACCTACACACTAATGTCAGCAACAATGAAATAACTTCTCTGTAACTTGAACTTTAAAATCTTCTTTTTTTTTTTCTTCATTCCTAAGCATGGATGGGATGTGGTTGATTCAAGTGACTCTGCATCTCAACATCAGGAGGAGTTACCACCTCCTCCTCTGCCTCCTGGATGGGAAGAAAAGGTGGACAACCTGGGACGGACTTACTATGTCAACCACAACAACAGGACTACTCAGTGGCATCGACCAAGTTTAATGTAAGCGGCAGCGTAGTGCCATGCTTTCAGAGTGTGTAAAATTATCAACATGGGTAGGGATGTTTTCCAGCAAACATAGCTATTTTGGATTTACAAATCCAAGGCTGGAAAAAGTCTTCAGCAAGACCTTTACAAAGCAGTTTATAAAAGGCACACTTCTTTTCAGTAACAGCTTAATCATGGTTTTGGTCCTGGGCTATGTATCTTAAACTATACTTATGGAAACATTTTCACAGATGTGCTAGTAAATTGAGAACCAAAGTCTGGATATCTTCACTTAAAAAGGAAACATCATTTTTTCTTAAGAATGAGACTTCCCCACCCCGAGAAAATCACATAAGGACATAGGTATTCTGGGAAACTCCAGGAAATCTGAATGGGTGGGAGGGAATTCAGTGGATTAACAATGTACCTTCAAATACTGGGAGACAGGTGTGGAATTTTTCAATAAGTAATTTAACTGGAATAAATTACTTTCTTCTATAGAGACTGTTGAAAAGGTAAGGAATAAACAGTCGACTATTAAGTTTTAATTAAGTTAAACTAATTAACTTAGCAGAGATGCTGATGATTATTCACTGTATAGACTGCATTACTTATGTGCACTGGTTGTGCTAGAGTTCCTTTTCAAGCCTTCATTAT
Organism: Eurypyga helias; assembly: GCF_000690775.1. Lineage (NCBI taxonomy): Eukaryota > Metazoa > Chordata > Aves > Eurypygiformes > Eurypygidae > Eurypyga > Eurypyga helias. Next base: position 2,663 of record NW_010267393.1, read on the forward strand.
ATATGTCTTATGGCCAGATTTATAAAGCTGTGGCCAGCTTACATTTTAAAAAGAATGTACAATTGACAGTGTTGAGTTACACTGAAATAACTTATTAGTTACACAGCTTGCATTATTTTTATGTAGCCGCTATTCTTCCACTGTTGCTTACTATAACAGGAATGCTTATTCTTTCTTGAATATTCACAGTCATAGCTAAGTTACACAAATGTGCGTTGTCCTTATGTAGGG
>NW_010267393.1:2929-6439 GCF_000690775.1 Eurypyga helias
ATTGAATCAAATTTTGTTCTGCATGTTTTGAACTATTTACTATTGAACTATTTGAGCTATTTACTAAGCAATGTGTACTTTGCCAAGTAAATCTCAGCAACTACTATCATGATGATTGGTAATGATCCATAAATGTCTATAAAAAAGCAGGTTTTATAAATCATTTGATTCAGAACCTCCTTGTAATCTGATTATGCTAAATGAAGTAAAGAGCACACGGACTCAGAAATGTTTGACTGGCAGATACCAAAACGTAGTCATCACTAGGAAGTGTCATCATTGGATGGGTGTGTAAGGTGAAGGCCTGAAGGGTTCCCTTTGAGCTGGGTATTGTCACAGGCAGTTTGGAAACATGCGTAATCACTGCTGATAAACTTTATGCATGACACCAGACTTGGTGACAAGTGAAGACTTTCAAATGATGCTGTTGAGCTTTAAATTCTATGAGTTTATGGAACTACTAGGAGCAGGTCTTGGGAGGTTGGAAGTAGGATACATAAGCTCTCACTTGTCAGCCAATAACTCAGGTACTAAGTTGGTCATCAAGGGAAAATGTTGAGTGCTGCCCAGACCACATCTGCAGTGGGAACATGAGAGTAGTTCATGTCTCGTAGGTCTTTAAAATGCACAGTGATAAAATGGTTGCACAAAGAATTTTTTCCTGAACATAACCATCTTCCAAAGTTACAGTCCCTCATCCTGAAGGAGAGGCTCAGCTGCAACGCTGCCTTTTAACGGCATCTGCCCAGTGAGGACTGAAATAGAGACTGTGTCTATGTGCACATGGGAAGTCCTCCAGGCCAGGCAGGTCTCCACTCAGGGAACTGATCTGTTCATTTCCCCCACTCTGGGTGTGAGCCACACGAGCAGATGCAGCCAGTTCAAAAAGTTATCCATACCCCAACAGCTGGCATTTGCTTTGGCTGTCGCAAAAAGGAAACAATAGTTGACATAAGGACAGGGGCAAAGTTAGAATCCTTGTGTCAGGAATGATTCTGAGCATCACAGGAAGGGATGAGCAATGATGGGCTAGTAGATTTGAGTGTGGACTTCCAGTTCTGCTCAGCTGCCTTTGATACATAGTGTTAATTTCTAGTGTTGCAAGTACAAGTTCCTCCTGGGGACATTCCGATTGGACACAAGAGGAAAATATTTCACACTAAGAACAATCAGCCATTGGAATAATCTCCCCAGGGAAGTGGTGGATGCCCCAACATTGGGCACTTTTACGTTTTGGCTGGGCAGGGTGCTGGGCCATCTTGTCCAGACATTGCTTTTGCCTAGAAAGGTTGGACCAGATGGTCCTTGAGGTCCCTTCCAACCTGGTATTCTAGGATTCTGTGACATTTGGGACGTGCTTCCAGTTTTATTTACTTTGGGTTGAGGGATTAAATGGTCTCCTATTTATGAAACCTGACATAATGAATTTTATAATCAAAAGCATTAATGAGGCTTTGAAAGCAAGGGACAAAGTAGGTGCTTTAGTTTAAGATGTGTTATTTTCATGTTCTTTCCTCCTGGACATGCTTTCATTTCCCCACCATCCAGTGACGTGGGATCTGATTCAGATAACAACATCAGACAAATTAACCAAGAAGCAGCCCACAGGCGGTTCCGCTCTCGGAGACACATCAGTGAGGATTTGGAACCAGAACCTATGGAGACTGGAGACATTCCTGAGGTACGTGAAGGTCTTGGGTTTGAGAAGTGGACTGAACTTCAAGCTGATGTTTCTCCTTTGTAAGCTGATTACTATACAACATACAGTCATGTTTTTACATGGTGTTTGTGGAAACTGCCTCAGTGAAGTTCCAGTGACACAGCAAAAATCCTAAACAGAGCTGTGCTTTCAAGGTCCCGGGCATTTGTGGGTCCAGATGATGTGCGCACAATACAAAACACCATGCGAATGATGGGAGGAGCATTTGTAATTGTTGTCTATACGTTGCTAGAAACACTTTCAATATTCTGCTTTGAGTAACAGCTGGCAAAAGTTGTAAAAAGCAGGGAAACAGACTGGCTGGAACTGCCATCTACTTCAGTTTTCTTTAGTGTCTTGATTTAGAGGAAAGAGAAGCTGTTGTTTTTTTTCCCAAATACTTGGTTTTAGTTAGAATTCAGAGGTCTTATTAATCAGGGTGAGAGTTTGTTTAATTTATAGCTAGACTAAATAAATTAAATTTGGTAGATATTAATAGGCCAAGTTGAGAGCTTGTGCAAAGCTCTGATCCCATTCAACTTTAATAGATATTTTATTATGTGAATCTCAGAACGTTCTTTGTGAAAGTGAGTTTTGGTTCACTAAATGTTACTCAGAGCAACAAATAATAGATTGCTTAAACTATTGTTGCACTCATCACCTGTTAATATTTGCTTTGCAGATACTAACAAGTACTTTCTATTGCGCATTTTATTCTAAATTAAGATGGATGAATGGTTGTTTCTTACAAGTTTTGAGCAAGAGTGCAGATTTAGTTACATTTTGAACAAAATTTCAAATGGAATTTTTTTAGTGAGAGCTCTTTTTTATGCATCTCTTAATCCTACATCATTTCTGTGTTGAATCATAAAGCATTATGTCATCATCAACATGAAAGCCGTTTTGAAGTCATCATGAAAACCAGTTTTCCCTGTGTCTACTTCAAACCAAGTGGAATGTTTGTGTGTTCCAGGGACTGCTTTATTTCATTAAACATTAAGGCTGATTGTCATGCTGTGTTTCTCACAGTGAGGTGGCCATGTAGAAGGCAAAGGGAAAGAACACCTGGTCTGTCTTTATAAATCCTTAACACAGTTTCTTCTCTTTTGTTAGCCTTGGGAAACCATTTCAGAGGAGGCAAGCACAAGTGGAGATTCCTTAAGCTTGTCATTGCCGCCGCCTCCTGCATCCCCAGTATCCCGTACCAGTCCTCAGGAGCTGTCTGAGGAACTGAGCAGAAGACTTCAGGTCACTCCCAATTCCAATGGGGAACAAAGTTCGTTGATTGTACGTGGCATGCTGCTCTCCTGTAGAAACCTCTGTTACTGTGACCTTCGATTAGTGTGATATAATCAAAGTCATTTACACAGATGGGTAGGAATTAGTTTCTGGTCTCCGGAAAACCTGAGCACACAGTTAAAGTTATCTTCCAAAAAATGTGTCACCATAGAGCAAACTGAATTCCTCCATAGAGCAAACTGAATACCATAGAACAACAGAATTCCTCAGGTTAGGTTTAACATTTTCTTCTGTGTGAGTTTAACTTCAGCTTCTGCTACTGTTATCCATTTAGTGAAACAAAATGTGTAATACTAGAGAATATCAAGCTAAGAATTCCCAGAGGACAGATGTAAAACTCCTAACACGTTTCCAATCATCATCCGTTTTACGACATGATCATTTTTCTTAAGTTCAGTATTTTATCTCCAGGTTCTCTAAGAAGTCTTCCAAAGATATTTGAAAATAGATTTTCCAAAGTTCCACAGCATTTTCACATCCCATTATGTCTTTAGTTAATTTTGCCCTTTCCT
>NW_010267393.1:6465-6993 GCF_000690775.1 Eurypyga helias
TCCCAGATGGGATAGCCTGTCCTCGTCTCTTAGATGAGTCAATAAAACATTGTGGCTTGGTTGTAACGATGAGTACAAGATGTATATCCAAGTACTTTCCTTCTGTGAGTTAATCTGAACCAGTCCAGGATGGAATGCTGAGCATTCATATTTTTCGTTGCTTACTACCTTTGTGTAGAAGTATTAAAACTAAACACACTGCAACATGAATAGTATTTTTTAGGGGGTTGGATTAAATGGGAGAAAAGTAAAAGTACTGAAAAAAACCCTGGTTTACCTTTAAGACATCTATCTTCTTTTTTTCCAGCAAAGAGACCCTTCTTCAAGATTAAGATCCTGCAGTGTGACAGACGTCGTTGCTGAACAGTCCCAATTATCCTTGGTAAAACAAAGCTAACTTCTGTTTCTTTCTTTTTGTTTCAACCTTCTCTGAATCTTAATGTCATCTTTTCTTGGGCTGGTTCTAGTCAGTTTTAGAACAGTGGACAGCATGGGCACATGTCTATCTGTTGTGGTTTAACTCCGGCT
>NW_010267394.1:0-690 GCF_000690775.1 Eurypyga helias
CCTCAGTGGCCCCCAAACATGCAGCTGGATCCAAGGACTTTAGAAACCCTTGTTGGGGGCAGTGTGCTGGCAACTCTGGCAAGGCTCCTGCCCAAATCTGACCCTGTGTCCTGTGAAAAAGCCTCTCAGATGCAGGCTCTGAGAGCGAGATACTCCTTTCTTGCAAGAACACTTCTCCTAGACTCTGTTCCCATCGTGTTTTTGCAGTGATATCAGCTGAATGGTGAACATTTCTTTGAATCTATGCGATGAACGGAGAGTGCTCAGAAACAGGGGTCAAAGGACTGCTGGAAATGGTAACTTTCTGCCATTTCTGACAATGTCACACGTGCAAGGCAATATGGGTGCTCCCTGGTCATCACTGCCTTTGCATATACAACGTAAGGAACCGTCAGTACAAGCGGAAAGCTGGGTACTTAAACACAGCTTGATGTGATGTGGCTGTGCTTTGCAGGCACTGAGCTCCTGGAGGTATGTTTTCAGCTTTCCTGGTTGTTTGCAATGCTTTTATTCCTCATAAAGCACTGTGCAGGGTCATCTGTGCCTGATTCCTCCCAGCTGTGAACGGGACAATATCTGCCGGTGATTTATCCTGCCTTTTCCTGCGTCGGACCTCACCCTGTTGCATACACAGTCATGGGTCTGGTGATTTTTGCCACTCAGAAGCAGTGTTCTCACTGACTTTGAAAT
>NW_010267395.1:0-9077 GCF_000690775.1 Eurypyga helias
AGGTAAGCGGAGCGGGTTCCCTGCCGAGATCCCTCCGTCCATCCCTCGGGGGATGCGGAGTAGCAGAGGGACCTCTCCTTGGCTGGCAAGGAAAGCGGTGGTTTACTGATTTGTGTTTACAGGTTTTAATGCTCTTAGGTATGCTTTGCGAAGGAGATTTCTGTCCCCGAGAGATTTATTGTGCGAGATTCAGCAGCAGGATGTGTGTGATTCTACCAATCTCCCGTTGCAGACAGCACGTGTGGAAAGGAAATAATGAATCAGGAGGGGAGGGGGGAAGGGTAGATGTATAATTTCCTCGGCGGTTATTTCTTACTGTTTCTTTGTAACGTGGGACCCTAAATGGTTAAAAAAAAAAAAAAGAAAAAAAACCCCAAACGCGAAGGGTATGGTCTCCTGGCAGGCATCATGCCTTTTTATGCCTGTGAGTTTATTATAGGTCTTATGCCTGCCGCTGTAGTAAAACAGACTGCGGGTAGACCCATGTATTTAGTAATGTGTATATAGTGATTTGTATTTAGAGGTTTTAATTAATTTCAGAAATAACTTTAATAATTGAAGGGCAGTTGTCGGTGAACGCTAACCTGAGAGACGCATCTGGGGGAACTCTCCTTTGATAAATGTCATGTCTGTGTTCTTCTGCTTAGTGGGGCTGATCTGGGGATTAAAAAAGAAGTCTTCCTTGTCAAGACAAAGGGCATGGAGATAGCACGGGTGCTTTTTGATTAGATTGAGGGAACATCACGGCAACTGCATACCCTCTGCAACAGCTGCGCTCAGAATAGTTCTTGGGTTTTGAAGGTCTGTGCTGGGCTGACTGCACTTCCCAGCCTGATGTCAAAGTTAACAGCTGAGGAAAAGTAAGACTGAGTTATTTGCTCTCCTCAAGTAACTGTAACAGATGGAATATGGGCACAACAGGTATGTGACTGGCAGGTGTCTTCCCAACTCCTCTCTGCCACTGATGATGTGTTACTCTCATCCCATCCTAAGTCTCATCAACACTGCTCTCTCCTGGGTGGGTCTAGCAGTGGTGCAAGTGCTGCTGCTGATGGCAGGGCTAGAACGGGTGAGTGCTCTGGAGGAGCCTCAGGAGGCTCTGATTAGTCCCATTTGCACTTCCTGCATCTGGAGGGTGGCAGAGCTGCCATGGCAGAAAACTGATCTGAAACTGCTCAGGGAAAATAGTCAAGCAGCTGCCCCCAGCCAGAATGCTTAGGGGCACAATGCACGCGTGCCAAGGAGTGAGACAGACTGTTGTGTTTTATACCACTTTTGATGTACCTAGGAAAGAGGGCATGACCCCGGTCTCCGGGGTGTTATCCAGCTCATGACAGTAATGCTCTGGCATGCCCATGCAAAAAACGAGTAGCAGGCAAGCCATAGACCTACCTGCCTGTTCGCTGAAAGCAGCGCTGATGTCACATTGGGTTTCTCACCTGCACAACACCTAGCTTTGCTTTGTATTGCTACTGTTGAGAAGACACCAGGCAAGTGGTGTAGCTCAGGTGTTTGCCTGAACCCTTTACCCTCATTTGCCTCATCTCTTCAGACCGTAAACCCTTCAGGGTTATGGCTTTCACTCTGTATTTGTAGAGTGTGTATCAGAGGTGCAAAAAAATTGCCATTTAATTATCATGATACTTATGCAAAACCCAATACATTCATATAGGTACCAGGAAGCAACATCATTATTGCAGCTCCTTATCCCTTCATCATTTCCTGCTTTTAGTCACCACATTCCTTCTCTCCTTGAACCATTTCCAGCCCAACCGCAACCCTCTCTTTCTTGCCTGTTTAAAGCAATGTTATGTGTAAGAAATGAATTATGCCTCTGGTTTCTGCAGTCCTGCCTTGTCCACCTACCGTACTGATTGTTACTGACAGGCCTAGCACTCCTAGCATGATGTGATCCAGTGGATGTTCTGATTTTTCCCAGGGAATCTGGGTATTGAAATCTGCTGCAAAGTCATAGGTAAAAAAGAAGATTGCAGAATCATTAGGTAGCTTTAACACAGTTGCTGTCTTTTTGAACCAGTCCACAGGCCGTATCCTTGGTTTAATTTGGTAGATGAAAATAATTCAAGTGGAATTCGCTAGTAAATTTATCCCTAGGAGGGCAGTGGTAGGAAAAGAGCTAAATCAGCTCATGAATTGTGTAAGCACTCAGTTACTTTAAATTTGTTCAGCCATTTTAAAACAATTTATTACGCTTAAGAATCAGAACAGGCATGATTTTCATTATTTCCTTATGTTCCTTATTCATTGTTGTAAATGAATAATCATAGCTGAATGTATAGCAAACTGCAGATTATAAGTAGGTTTGAAGGCAGGACCTTCAGTGTTAGAATGAAGGAGCTAAGGGGTAAATTATGTTTGGAAAATTTGCCCAATTAGCCTCTTAGGCCATGCATGTGAGGGCTGGCATCCTCATGCCACTACAGTGACATATTATGTACTCCACAGCGCTAGATAAACTCAACAGAGACTTATATGAGCTCAAGCCACTCTGTACGGATTGTGGCTTTCGGTAATAAATTGTGGCTATCCAACTGCCGCGACAGCTGTAATGTAGAGTATAAATGCACAACCTTCATCTTGAATGTGTGAATTTTGGTGATACTCAGGCATAAATCAAAGTAGTACGTGACCCTAAATAGTCACTTAACATGCTTGCAACTGGATGCCTGCAATTCTTACATGGGATGAGGTGAATGGGTGGTCCCGTTTACCTTGGAAAGAGTTCCATTACTTTACAACTTTATAAATTAGAGAGACAGGTAATATTACCTCATAAAATAGAGCACCTGTTGTGGGCAATTTGGCAAATATTACCATATGCTATTGCAGATGAAAATCCAGTGTTATGCTTATGGAAAAGCCTAATGTCGCACTTTGGTGTGTAGATCAAATGATCCAAAAGAGTTAATGTGGACTAAATAAATTAAACTCTCTTTAAAGGGATCAAAAAATTTTACCCATTTGGTTTTTGTGCATCTTGGCCCATAGTTTATTACTGTTTTTACAAAATAATGTCATAATACCCTTCCAACAGTTACTCATTTACTTTCTTCCCTTAAGGTCTGCAGCTTGTTCCAAGTTTTATTTTAGAGTATACCTGATGCATTAATGAAGTACAGCATATGACTTCTCAGTAGGTACACAGCTATTGCTAATTCAGTTTGCCCATTAGAGCATTTCACACAGTATTTGATACAAATACTCTCAGTAAGCACAGAGAACATACTGTTTTTCCTGGTATATGAGTAGGGTTTCATTCCACAGGGTTCTGACTGTATTCGTTTCCACTAGCATTCAGAGAGATCAGTGTCACACAAGTCATGTCCACTCACTGGATTTTATTTAGACTGTTGTCTTAGGGTTCAGCACTTCTGTAGTAAATGCTTAAATTTGAATTACTCTTACTGAGAATTGACTTTTTTAAAACTATGACACTGGGATGCTGAGGGATCAGTCTGGAGAAGAGGAGGCTTTGGGGTGATGTAATAGCAGCCTTCCAAAATCTGGACAAAAATCAAGGAGATAGGGCCAGGCTCAACAATGATGTATGGTAGGAGGACAAGAGATGATGGCATAAAATGAAGTGAGAAAGATTCAGATGAGATGTAAGGAAAAAAATCTCCTCACAGGACAGCCAGGCAGTGGAACGGGCTGTCAGGAGAGGGTGTGCAGTCTCCATCCTTGGGAGCTCTCAAGACCCAACTGGATAAAGACTTGAAAAACCTGTTCTAAGCTCAGAGCTGGCTCTGCTTTGGGCAGGAGGTTGGACTAGAAACCTCCTGAAGCCCTTTCCAGCCTGGATTTTCCTGTGGTCTTGGAAAAAACTTAAGAACTAAGATTTTTTAATTTTTTTTTTTTTTGTTGTTGTTAATCCAGTCCTAGTCTTTGACAGAGTAGTGTGGATCCATAGATGTTTGTCCAGAGCTCTGCTTGCTAGGCTTTTAACAGTGCAAAGAACTCTCTGCAAAGATGGTCCTTAAAGTCACCAGTGTAGGCAGATTTCTTTGCAGAAGGTAATTTCTTTAACATGTCAGTACAGTAGTAGCATTTTTTTCTTCTCCATGACCTTGAGAAGCCCCAAGTGTTTCACAAAAGAGGTCAAACAGTAATGTCGGTGCAAGTCTCTTCACAGGAATCATCCTTTATTTTGGACCCTTTGGAGTTTCTTTGTTGGGGATTTTGGGGTTTGTTGGTTTGTTTTTCCCTGGGAGCCTTGTAACTTCACTTACCTCATTGGGATCCATGGTAAGGTCTATCAATACCCCTTTGGTGTGCCTACTGCTGAGCTAGGAAAGAGGGCTGTACCTTCTTCCTGCACTCTCAAAACCTTCTCTCCAAGTACTGTACTTTCTTTCCCCATCCACATCGGAAAGCCAAGCAGGTACTTTTTCTCATTATCAGAATACATCCTGGTTCCACTAGACTTTTTTTTTTTTTTTCTCCTTACAAGGTGTTTTAAGGATAACTCTTTAAACAAGGATCATTGTACCATTAGACACTGGCCGTGAGAAGAGAAGAGGTATGTCAAAACTCCTAGGGAAGTTACTGATGTCAAAGGAAAACTAAGGTCAGGGATTCAAACAGCTTTTCCTTAAGGTTGGGTTTTTGTAGTACTGCTGGCTTTTTAAAAAAATAACAGCTTCATGTTGGTTCTGAAATGAATTCTCAAGGTCTTTTTGTTTCTTTTCAGTGTAACCGACTGCAAGTAAAGTTCAATGCGTTGTTAGAATTCTTACAACTTTTGAAAAAGTTCTGCCTAGCAGTTTTCACTTCTGTAATACTTGATGCTAAATTTTATAAATTGAGTCATTTTTCCTTGACATGTGGAAAATTAAAACACTGGCAATGCTATATGAAATACTGAAAAAAAGGAGACCTATTTTGGTTTTCTGGAAGGCAAGCTTTGTATTACTGTATCTTAAATATAATATATAATATGCCATAAAAATTGCATATTCTGCTCTTACAACACAATTATTAATACACATGATTTTATACAACTGCATACCATCATGCAATTCATTAAAAATCACACAAAGTCCACTTAAAATCAGCAGTACTAGTATAATTTCTGTTGATGCATGGAATGTCTCGCCCTCCAGTAAAATAAAAGGAATTCTTATTCAAAACAATACGGGGAAGAAAACTTTATAGCGAATTTTAATACTTGCAGTATCCTCAACATATTCAGCAGGCTAGTTGTTAAGTAAGTTTCTTACCAGATGCATGTTGCGCGTTTTATTTCCCTGATTTTTAAAGTTTGAGGTAACAGGTGAAGAGGTTAAGTGTTTGTTCCTGGATGAATAAAAGCGTAAGTTGTGTTTTAACAGGATTTATAGTTTTAAAACTTTCAGAAGTAGCCTAATAATTTTTGAGAACAGATCATCAAGATTTATTGAGATCATAAAATTACCAAGGTCACAGTCAGTGCCAGTGTTAAGAGTCAGAAGTGTAAGTCCTGAATCCTGCCCTATACTGTGGCAGTGCCTACTTACAAACTCAAGAAAACCCCCTTCCTCATTGCCAGAAAGTATTGCCTGAAGTACAGGGGGTGAAAGCTATATGACATGAACAGTTGTGTGGTAGTATAAAAGTGTAGTGTGAGCCAAGTTTGTTCCTTGCCCTACAGTAGCTGTAGCATTGGGTGTTACAGCATGCAGTGGCTACACAACCACGATTATTGCCACAGCTGCATCACGCACGCAGAAAAAAGCAGTCATACTGTATTCACGCGCTCGTATATTTGAGGTGTTTATCCATTATGAGCACACAAATTGGTTTTTAAGCAAGCGTGGTGGTTAGATATGCTGTAACCTACCTAAACGGGCATGGAAACTAAATTGCAGACTTGCCCTTAAACTGGATTAACTGTCTTCATAAACAGAAGTGCAGTTTGGGAGACAAGTGAAACAAAGTTTCCCTTGCTGGGAAGTGTTTTATTTCTGTAACCATAAAGGAAGTCCATTGGGTTGTTTGACTGTATTTGGTTTGGTTAGATTTTTTTTTTTTTTCTCCCTTCTTTCGCCATCCTCCAACACATCTGTGCTTTTTTCTAAATCTGATCCTGTGCTGTGGCCCAGTCCGTGGCCCAGGCTTCATCCTCAGTGTCACACAGTGCTTTATAGAACAGACAGACAAATTCTGTAGCCTGTGCTTCTTTTCACATTGACAAGTGCCTCTACCATTAGAATAGCTTCATTTTTGATATTATCCTTTGCCTTTCAATACCTTTCCAGAGATGATTTTTGGCATTTACAGGTTGAGTCTTTCCTTGGCACCTGGAGATACTTCAGTAGCATCAGCATTCCTCTCTGGTTCTCCAATAAGCTGAAAATGCTGCATTTACAGGTGTTTCCTTTTGGATCTTCTTTTAGGTGGTTTTGCTGTAGCCAGCAATGTTTTCATCATATCAATTGGGCAAAATATTTATTGTGACATACATATAAAACAATGTTCTGTCCTGCCACTTCCAGCTGAACTGGATTTCAACAGTGGACAAATCAGATCCAATTCTGAACTGTTTTAAGATGCTTACGATTAGCTTCATAAATTCAGAAATGACAGGGACATTCTAGTCAAAAGCATTGCTATTTGTGTGGATCGGAGATGGGCAAAACCCTTGGTTCATGGGGATGTTCTAAGTCAGTCATTTGTCAGTTTGGATTTATTGAGCTGAGCAGGGCTGGTTGCTCATGGATAGAGATGTTGAACTGTAAGAGGACAAGCCTCCATTACTTGTCACAGGCCTGCTTATTATCGTCATTACTAGCACCATTTCTTAGTGCTTCAAAATTATAATTTTTCTAATAGACACTGTATCACTCTTGATTTGTGATGACCTTTTTCCATGCTATGTTGTTGGCAAAGGGCCTCTGTTTGCTTTGCACGCTTAATGCTGACACCTCTACAAATACCTCATCGGTGACCGTACTTTTTCAAGGCCACTTTTAATGTGCTGAGTGCTATTTTGCTCTCAAGTTCCCTGGGCAGAATCCAGTTTGCTCTGGGCACTGTCAACAGATGACAAGGGATTTCAGATGAAGGCCTTGCTTACGGGGTATTTAGAATGGACACACAGGGTAACTTTAATGCAACCCCCAAATTTTGGAGTATTATAACGCATGATTTTCCCCTGTCTTAGGGTTGTTACACAGTTGAATATATACTAAGTAGGTGGAGTATCTAGTGTTGTCACTAGTTTAAAGTATTTTATGTCTTTTGAGCAGACATCAAGAAAAGCAGCTTCTTGTGTCTGTTATCTTGCCGGTTTTCCACATTCAAGGAAATGAAATACGGGACACTACAGTGACGCTGTAGTTGCACTCTGATTTTCTTGGCTTCTTCATAAACTTCCATGGGATTATTTACATTTGCTTGGTGTGGTGGATTATGTTTACTACCTTTTGGTGCACCCACTGAAACTCATAAATACTGTAAAGCAAGAGAAGTTCCCAGCACGTTCTGAGCTGGAATCTGTCAGGCAAATACATTCTCTCTTTGTAGTTTGTAGTTAATTTGAGCAAGGACATGAACGTCGTCGTAGATGCTGTCTTCAAACAGGTTCCATGGATTTTCCTTGTGGGTTAGCTCTGTTCCTAGTGCCCTTTACATGAAGAAGAATGGTTCAACTTCCTTTCTACTTTGTTGAATTGTGACCAGTTAAATCAAATTGAGGGAGTGTTTGAACATACAGCAAAAGACATGTCACAAGGGCATAAGCCAGGCTTTGGTAAAAGCCAGGGAAAGGTCTCCCATTACTTCAAACCAGTTATGCCAGGCTTAAAAGCCACTGGAGCTAGTATAGGCAGACTTTCTGCAGCTGCCACCTGTGTGCTGTTGTGTAAGAAGCTTGCACAGGGCACAGCTGAGTAGAGTGCGCAGCCAAAACCACATCAATCATTTACACTTGTTCTTTTTCCTTGAGAAGAACTGTAATGGATATGATGGGTATGTCTCTACAAGGAAGAGGAGCTATAGCTCTAGTTCCTGGGGAGCTCTGCACACCCTATTCTGGCACCTGTTCACCTCCCAGTAAATCCTTTGATGCGACAGAAACCAGTATGCTGATGGGACAATCGGTGCCTAAATTTCCTGTCTGTAGAAGAGACAGGTATTTGTATTTCTACCTTCCCTCGCTTCGATATTGTCTCTAGAACCAGTATTAATTTTTAAGGCTTCCAGGTATTACAGTGAGAAGATTCTGTTAAAGATTATAAATAATGAAAGTCTCATTTTACTGTTTGTTCCAGATAAAGAACTAACTGCAGGCGTCACACAGACCAGCCCACCATTAGAATTCAAGAGAAAGCAGAGTATTTGCAACACCTCTAGACAAAGCTTGCTGTCTTTCTGTTTCTGTTTTTGCTGGTGGGTTTTTCTTTTTCCTGCCCTGGCTTGCATCACTCATTTAAAGAGAACTGCAAGATCCCTCAATCCACTGTAAGCCTTGAAAGCTCAAGTCGGGGTCCTGCAGCGCTGTGGCCAGATGTCGAGGTGTATGCAGTTCTGCCTGCAAGCACAAAGCAGGGACTGTGCTCAGCCAGCTGAAAAGACCAACGCTGTGGAGAATCACGTTTATAAGGAGCACTCCTCTGACTAGTCAGGCGGAGTGTACCTGCAGTATTGAGCCCGTTCAGATCCCCGGGTTAGATAGCTGCTGCCATGCTCTATCAGCTGCATCTGTTGGACACTTAACAGCTAAACAAACCTCTTGGAAAGTAGGGAACAGGAAATAGCTGCACTAACAGCCTAACACAATACAGAAAGTCATGCTTCTTAGGCTTTTGCACCAGTGGCATTTGATACTCAGTGATGAATTAAATAGGCCATGCAAAGTTATCAGGGCTAGATGTGATATCAAGCCAGCGTATGTCTGCCCTTTACAGACCAGCAACCACATGCACAGTTGCATAATGTTTTTGTAGTTGGTGTTATTTGAGAGCCAGCTGTGTAAGTTACTGGTTTATTAGCTCTAGTGGGACTGTATGCAGGACTTGTGGTGAAAAAGTAAGGCCTTTCTCCTCCAAAAGCTTGGCCTATCCCCCCCTCTCCATCCC
>NW_010267395.1:9087-101385 GCF_000690775.1 Eurypyga helias
CCCCGAGCTTTTGTTTTCAGTGTGTGATTCATCATTGCTCAGCGTCTTATGTAAACCTTTATTCCAGTGCAAAATGGACTTAAATGGGACACGCTCTAGGCACTCTGAGAATAACTACAAATGACCCCTTACACAGGCCAGCGATTCAGGCCTGACCCTGTGTTTCTTCTGGTTCCACTGTAGTTAAGAGGGAGTTTGCAAACAGGAGTATGTCCTTAAATACAGGTTTTGGTCTGCTAGCTCTTTTCTTTAAGCATGTCAGTTCTCATTTTGGAATCCATCACTTGTCTCTGCTGTGGTTTGGCTTTTTCTTTTTTTCCCCCTAGGTTTCTACAATGATTCATTTGCGAACTGCAGAAGCTTTGGGCTTCTGCACTAAATTGCCTGCTTCCAGTTACCCCTAGTAACTCTTCAGACAATGATTTTATTTGCTTCTGTTGTGTATGCATTCATGTTATTCACATTATCGTTTGGTAATTGCATCAAGACCCTTGCCTTGGTCATCAGCTGCAGGATCCACTGTGTGTAGTTTCCACCATCAGGGAATTTCACAAATAATTTGTGAGTTGTATTTTATGCACCTTTAAATCAGATCTGTACTTTACTTATACAGCTGTCTCAGGATAAAATATATAGCCCGCGTAACTGAAGTCTTGAGGAAAATAAGCAGGATAATTTTTATTGTGCTCAGACTCACCTTTGCTGGTATAACATTGCAGTTAAAAAGGCATCCCATAGCTCTTTTAACTCTAGTATAAAAATCTTAAAATGCTAGTTTAGTACCTGGCATTATAGAATACATGAGCAAAGAGAAATGTTAGAGAAAATATAGTAAACACAAACTTCCTTGTGGTTAAACGCAAAGTCCTTTTACAGTGGTAGGGGAAAGTATGTAACAGCATTTACACCTGCTCTTGTTGCCAGTTTGATGTAGAAGATCTCATACCAATAGGAACTGGGCCTGAACACAATAAACCCACGGTGACTTTCCGAATTTTGGTTGTTTTGTTTGAGCAGGAACCATATCACATAGCCCACTATCCAGTTAGAAAACAGGCGGACGAATTTATAGGTCAACTAGATCCAGCTGGTTGCTTTAACATGTTTTTCTTCATGCCATTCTAGCAAACAATGCACTTGTTAAAAACCTAATTAATGCTAGAGCGGACAAACAAACTGACAAAAGAGGCACTTAGAGGCACTGTTCATAGGAGTTAGAGATGGAAGAGCTCCATGAGGTCATCTGCTTATTCCCCTGATAGTACAAGGCTGTTTTCCTTACTCAGAAGGGAAGAGTTGGTGCACGGAGCAAGAGGGTAACGGCAGAGGAAATGGCACTGGGGAGTGACAGACCAACAAGAGGGTCATAGCAAGGAAAACAAACAAGAACTGTATGAGCAGTGGGCTTAGGAATCAAGGTCAAAGCACGTTGCATTTGGAGGTCATTCGCAAAGGGTATTTCTTCCGTGCACTTGCCTATTTCTGTAAAGAAAATAGGAAGAAGGACTGTATGGCTGTGCAGGAAATGTATTAAGACAGAACCAACTACTGTATAAAGGGACACCAGACAGATGTACGGCTGCTGTATGTCTGTATTGGATGGGCCTGGTTGTAGGTTTCCAATCACACTTTACACGCCATGCTGTATGAGTGTAGTGCACAGCTCATGTCGTAAATTTCTGAAACATCTGGCAAAATAATTTTAGCCTGAAGCTGAAGAGATCCCTGGTCACTTAGAGTTAGTTACAGCAAATTTATGTTTTCTGTTTCTGGGGAACTCTTTTCTTCCCTTTAGCCTTCTTGGTAATCCAGTTTGTCAAGCCCACAATTTCGGGGATTTCAGAAGTAGTTATCTTTCCGCTGGCCCAGCCTTGCTACCTTTCATCTGAACTGCTACAAGCTGTCCTGTACAACAGGTTAGGCATTACTGAACTCATTCAAATATTAATTTAAGCACTGAGTCAAAAATTGGCATTATTTCCTAGAGAGGTTCCTCACCTGAGTGCTGACTGCAATGGCTTTACCTTGGCAATACTGTCCTGCATTTATTTAATCTCATGAACCAAACTTAGTCTGCTTTTAGGGCTGTGGTATAGCTACAGATGTTACTGAATGTGAATCTTGGATGGACTAGCTGAATATTTCCATTTCTTTATGTTCTAAGTTTTTTCTAACCAATAAGTTGTGCTCATATAATCCAAATTGTCTTCTATTTAAACATAATAAAGATACTGATACTTGTTTTAAGAGGAACATGTTTCAGATTAGATAAAGAAACTCTTTTATGTTCTAAGACCTGATGCTTTCACTCTGATCCAAAATTATAATTAAATACTGTGAAAACCTTTTTTTTGCTATGCTAGTTGCCTTGGATTTTTCTTTACTGTATACTGTTAATACACTGCTTAACCAACATTAGTGCTTGCTCGAGGTTAGAACAAGCACCCACAGCAAGCTGATAATGCCCTGCTGACCAGGCATCAGGGCAGATACGTGTTAGGTAAGAGGAGTATTAAGGAGATGTATGGGGAGTGCAGAAATCGACTCAGCTGAGAATTCTTGGCAAACTAAGTTAAAAGCTAAGCACTGAAACTGCGTGTGCCAAATTTTTTTCCCTTTGGGTTTTGGGGTTTTTATTGCCACCCCTCCACCCCCTACCCCCCCCAGTGCTGATCTGTGCGTACGTTGAGGTGTATCATTGGAGCTGCTCTGGGATTTGTGCTGTGTGTGTTCTTTCAATTCATTATTGAAGACAGGCAAGTCAATGCATGGAGAGTGCTCCAACCTAACGAAGATATTTCAAAGATCTATTTGCCTTGATAAGTGGTTAGAAATATAATTTAAGAATTAGTCTCTTGCTCTTTCTGTCTTGATTGTGAAAAGAGAGGATTTAAAAGAAGTTGTGTGGATAAGGCATGCCATGCTATCGTGTAAATAACCCAGCTCAGTGAATGTACATGGTGACCCCTGCATGGTAACACGTGTATGTTCACATTCACATACATACAACACAAAGGCAGTATGAAATTATTTTTATATCAGACAGCTACTCCCATAACAGCTGAGGTAAACATGCCTGGCTGTTGGATTCCATAAATGAGCTTCCTGAGCTCTGAAAGTCTTTCATACATGCTCTTAAAAAAATATCTTTTTAGTTGATATTAAAAATAGTAATATATGACTCAACCCTACAGCAATATTCAGAATTTCTCCCTCAGTCTGACAGTGGGTGGATTTTTTTTTTTAAAGCTGTGAACCTCATTACTGTTTGTTTCTGCACATTCATCTTTTATGTGGTGTGGCTGCCAAATTGTATTAACATTTCCTAAGGGCAGAGAAAAAGTGTTCTGAAGTCATGGAAGTGTTTTATATGACTGGAGCAATACACAGAATATGTGGCATTTGTGCACGTTGGACTCTTATTTTATACCTGGAACAGAAAGGCAGCTCTGATCTGTATGGCTTTGAATGCCAAAGTAGCTCTCATCACACACCTGATGTGGTTTGCCTGTAGGCAGTACCGTGGTGTAAGTCATGTATTGAATGTACTGATCTGCTAGATTCCTGGAATCTGATCAGTATTCTAATTTCATTATCCTTCCAGTGCAAATTGGAGCATGAAATATTTCTTGGACACTTAGTAGCCAGAAGCAAGCATGGGAAAAAGCAGTAAGAGACTGTTTCAGCTTGGAGAAACGTCTCAGAAAGGACTTTTTTCATTGAAAACTGTTTTTCGTATGACTTATGACTGAGAGGAGACTTCCACTCCATCTTTGCTGGGGCCTGATGACTGCTACAAGATGGTCTTGGTTTTAAGTTTCTCTGCATAGCAGGAGGTGGGGTTGCCACAGTAGAAGGAGCTATATACTGCAACCATAGCTGTGTATCTGGGGCTTATTTACTTCTTTAGGTTCTCATCCTCAAGGAATAGCCAATGTCTGCCAAAAAAGCTCTGTCTGCAGTTCTTTTGTGGACAGGAAACTGGGTTTTCTGATGCTCCTGTCACTGGTAGTATACTTTAATCAGGACACTGGTGCTGTCGATGGTGTCTCTCCTCGGAGTGAGAATTTCAGAGTTGTCTGTGGGTTGACTTGGATAAGCACACAATGATGAAACGAAAAAAGATGACTAAGGATTTTGTGAAACTGCAGATCTTTAGTTGGTTTGAAAAGCAGCCAGTATGATTTCCTAGCTGAAAGGGTGACCTCTGAAGGAATTACTTGCAATTTATTTCTTTACTCCTACCTTCCGCCAAGGAAAGTTTTCTGTTCCCCAGCGGTGAGAAGCATTATCAAACAACAGAGAAAATTAAGTGAGCACAGAACTGAGTAAAGAATTAGATTTCTTTGAACAAGGGTGACACAGTACATGGCATATAGAGGTAACTGCAACATTTTTTTTTGAGAACTGGTGCCGTTTTTTAAATTAAATAATGTCATACACTGTAGGTAAAGAAGTTCAGCTTGCAGCTTAAGTTTACAGCGATGATGCTTCTGATAATATTCAGTTCCCATTTCATAACTGAGGATAAGCCTGTGGGACAATGGGGTAGCTAAAACCTAAGAACAGCAGTTTTTCAAAGGATCTGGTAGAATTGGAATTTATAGAAAGGATAATCCCAAATGAGAACAAAGACATTGGTGCTACTACTGGGCCTCAAAAGCCACCAAGTTTGAAGGCACAGGAAAAGCGGAGGCAGACTCATAGTCTGGGAAGCCTAGGGAAGAGATGGGCCTGTTTTCGTAGCAGAAGGTCCTTTCAGCTGAAGGATGAGTGATCTGATTGCATAGAAGAGGTAGATTCACTGTTCTGAAGAAGCTTTGGGATGCAGGAGGGTGCCCTAAAAGATGAGCATAACTAGAGGCATGGAAAAATGGTAATAGTGAAGTTGATTGGCTGCTCTTGCAGGTCATTATGTTGTCTACAAGGTCTCATGCCTGTAATGGAGCAGCAGAGGTGTGCCAAAGACAGCAGGGAAAGCCAAGAGACATTGATTGGAGCATCCTGGTGCTATAAGATGTTGAAAATACGTATGTGTAGTGCAGTCTGAGGACCAGATGCAGGAGCTGAATGTTGAGGTTTGGGAGAGCTCTAGGAGAAGTGCAGGTGACAACTGTTAAGCATAAATATTCCAATAGTACTGGTGTTACACACACAATGCTCCTTCACATGTTGGGAGGGGACTAACCCCCCTAAGGCTTACCTCTCCTTTATATAAGGGTTAGACTGGAAGTAAGTACGAGTGTGGGGGAGCACTATTATCCGGCTGAGTATATTGTGATTACTTTTGTAAATGCTAAAGGATTTGCAATTATTGTTATAGCATTGAGGTCTGCTATAAAAGCCAAGACAATTACTCATCACCACGTCTTTCTTTTAGTAGCGTTTTTCAGTGATACAATAATACAATAAATCCCATTTTTAAAGAAAAGTTAACCTAGTGTAATGCTTTACACTTTTCTCTCATACAGGTTTTACAGTAATGATAAACTTAATGTGCAATTTCAATATTTTTGATGGAAAACTGAAATATTGTCCTATTTACAGTCTAGAAAAAGCAGTTACATATATCATAAAGAAAACGTTGTTAGCTCTACGCCACAGCGTAGGAAATACTGCCATGCTTGTAATTGCACACAGCAACTTGATACAGACTTGAGTCACTTTTGAGGAGATGTTGACTCAGTGGCTCAAATGTATCTTTAGGATAACATCGGTGTTTTAATGGATGCTGTTTTAAATCTACCATGCCATTAAACACAAAGGACAAATTTATGCTTGGCTTATCTCCCTTGGCAATGTTGGCACTAAACCAGGGAGTAATCTTTTCCCTGTTGCACTTAACAACATGTTTCAGATTTAAAAACCATGGAGCCATTAAAATATGACTCCATCAATTAGAAAGTAATTGTGGTATGTCTTTCTAGTGCCGAGGGATTAACTCAATTTAATCTCAGTGTGGTTAACAGAGGCAGTTAGCTACTTGCTTTAAATATGAGTTAAATCTGTAAAACATAATGACTTCATGGAGAACAGGATTGGTCCCGTGGCATATGCCCGGAAAGTGGGCTGCTGACTTCACTGAGTTCAGTGGGAACCTTGAACTGAAGGGCAACACGACTGGGCCCGTGGGGGCTGTTCCTGTAGGTGGTCCGCACTTGAACAAGTTTTGTATCTTTTCAACAATCATGAAAGAGAATATTAAACTATATCCATCTTCTGTCCTCTCTGTGTTGATGCCAACACTTGCTTTAGGGCGGCTTCATAAAGCAGGGATGGGAAGAAACTGATACATAATGGTTAAGTATTTGTCAGTATTTGCTGTCACCAGTAATTATTACTATTAGAAAATCCAGCTTTGTGTACTAGATGTTAGACAAAAGCCAGCAATGGAGCTGGAGCTGCTTGGGAGATTCTTGCTCCCCAGCTGGCAGTTACCATCCTGCTAACTGGTACCCAGCACGCTCTCCATCCCAAGTCACTGCACTGCCAAGGAAAATCAGTTGGCTTAATTCACCTGCAGAATACTTGGCTGTTATAAACTGAGGGTGTCATGAGGGCCTTCTGGGATTTTTACCACTGGATTTGGAAGTAGCTGAAGAATTACAGAGGAAGCAAGGTCCTCTTGTACATGCTTAGTTCAGACTGTCCCTCGGCTTGGGTAAGGCGTTAGGCCTGCTAGGGTCTGACAGTGAATGCCTTTAACGCTCTGACAAAAAAAACTTGTCTTTCTGGAGTGAAAACCCCTAACCTTTAAGGAAAATAAAACACATTATTAATAAGATTTTAAGGTAAAGCATATTGGTACATTGTAAAGAGATGTGTGATTTCTTTTGGCAGATCCTCCTTTAGTGGATAGGGAGGAGCCTGTGGCCGTGATTGCGTGTCTCACTGGGGTGGGTTGGAAAAAAAGAGGAACAGGAGGGTTAAAGCTGATGCTGAGAAAAGGCAGGAGGGATGTTTTGGCCTCCCTGGGGCGTTTGGGGGGAGGGGGGAGGAAGTGAGATGTGCTGTGGCTGGGAGTTTGCTTTTTCTTTTGTTGGTAGCAATCCTGCTACCTCTTAAAGGCCCACTGAAGAGACAGTCTGCATTTTTCTCTTTTCTGTTTTCCTTCCCGTCTATCGTATCCCCAAGATCTGCAAAAAGGGGTGAAAAAATCACATTATTTGCCTTGTGTGTGTCATGCTTCGCAGCCCGTGAGCCATGTAGCCCAGCCCTGGCCCCGCAGCTGGCGGCTGCTGAAGGACCTTGGGGGTTGGTGTCCCCTGACACTGCCATCCGCCCTACACGCAGCCCTCCTCGTAGGATGGGGGCTGCTCCCTGGTTTAGAGCTTGGAGAAGGGATCTCAGGCTGGCTGTGACAGGTTTCCTGTGCACCCCTTTCCTTCTGGGGAAGATACTTTGACCTGGGGCTCTTCCACCTGGGCTGGGGCTTCCCACCCAAGCTGCAGAAAGGCTGAGGGGTGGCAGGGCAAAATGCAGCCACCAAGTAGTGAGTAGCCCAGCCCTTTGCCTGTCAGCCCTGGCAACAACACCCCTTAGCGCCTCTGCCTTTCCTTCAGGCCCTTAGACAGCCCCTCTGGTCAGCCTGACGGTTCCCCCATGCCCACCCACCCTCATCTCAGCAGGTAGCCATCCCTTCTGCCACCACCTCCATCGTGCCAGTTCTGCTTCCCTTGAGCCATTCTCCTAGCCATCCCCTGCATGGCCCATCCCCAGACAGTCTTGCTCCTGGCACCTTCCTCACTCTTCCAAACCTCTACCCCCACTTCACCTTTCTGCCTCTTTCTTACAGGCTGCTTGGAAACAAGAGACACTGTCAGGGCTGTATTTGTCTCTGCTCCATGCCGTTGGATGTAATATGTGCTTACAGGCCACTGGCGGGAAGGTCTGGCTAGTGCAGGAAGGTCCACAAAGATGCTGGCCTGATGCTGTGGAAACTGGGGATCTTGCTTTTAGCAGATGGCTTGCAGCCACCTGTGTTACCCCTCTGTTGATAATAGAAAGGGTGCCTAGAACTGTCTCTCCTTCTCTTTCAGTTCCTAGCATGATCAGTGACAGAACCCTTAAGTTCAACATAGTAGATATATAATCAGAGTATTTTGAACCATTTATATGGGTGAGCATTCCTTATCACTGTCTTCATTTAATGAAGGATTTAACAGAAACAAATCTTTCCCTTGTTCTTTGATTCTGCCTAGCCAGGCTTCTCTGAGAAAAGGCAAAGGCAAATCTGTTAGGTGGATGCTTTAGTAGAGTAACGGATCTGATGGAATGCTGTAAAACCACAGTTTATTTATTCAGTTTAATAATAATGCAACTGAAGTAAAACTTAAAACCTAGAAAGTGGGAAGTTGTGCTAAGAATCTACCAAAAAGTTCTTGCTAATATATTTGCTGATGACGAAGTCTGGGTGATCATTTGGTACAATTTGTCCCTAAAAAGAACTGAACGTGTATCAACTTTCCTGCCATGTGCATTGCATTTGATTTCCTCTGTTTTTATCTCTCCTAGGGCTGTCAGAATGAGTGCACGGCTGGAGGATGTTCGGGAGAAACGGCGAAGCACGTGACTGAGTCTTTCAAGGTGTGTTGTTTGCTAGAAGACGCGTGTCGTGGCGTTTGATTAGATGGTGCCAGACAGCATCCGTACCATGGTCGTGGTTGTTGTGCAAGCCTTCACAGCTACTGACGTGCTTGGGCATCATCATTCTGTCAGTAATTCCGGAAGTCGAATTTGCTGAAAATGTTTTCAGTTTAGGAATTGAGAATGTTACAAGGATAAATTGAATTTATTATAGTTTCAGGTACTAGTTAAAAGGTTAGTAGTCATTAAGCAAAAAAGAAAATGGTATAGGTGATTTTCTTTTCAACTCTTATCTGCTTCACAGGCAATGGAAATAAACGTTGATTTCCCCCATTAAGTTTTTTTCCAAACAAAGTCTATGTAACACTCTATTATTTGTTGACCTTTGGCATTATGGATGGTGTCCAAAAGTAGGTTTTTCCATCTGGTCTAAAAGTTGTGGAGTGAAGGCTCTCAGAAGGACTCCAAAGCACACAGCAGCTCTGGCACGTTATCAGCACTGAACAAGCAAACAGGGCTGTGATAATAAGCACTGCTGAACAGCTGCCAGGAACAGACATGAAATTGAATCCACCTTTTTTTCTTTAATCTTATGTTTAGAACTGAGCTCAGGTAAGCTCTCGCTCTTTTCCTCTGCCTCCTTCCTGAATGTAGTGCTGGTGACTAAGAGCTCATTTTTAAGCCCTGTGTGAATGCAGGTGTCAACTTTCAATTTTCTGTTGGAATGTGAAGACCATCAGCATGTACTTCTTTGAATTCTACCATCTGTCCTCATTCTCCTTTTCCCACTGCCTCCTTTAGACTCCTTTTGACTTTATTCCTTATGTCACACATCTGTAATTTTTTTCTCCCCCTCTCTTTCTCTCCTTTAATATCTTTAAAAAAAACTCCTCTATATTTTGCAGATGTTTAAAAATAATACCCAGAAAAATGTGACCTCACTTGTCCTTTTTCAGCAGTTCCCTTTCTGTTATTGCTGGCTATTGTCAGCAGTACTTGAGATGAAATTATAATGATTCACTTTGTAACTGTCATGCTCTTCCCGATTTTATGGGCACTGTCACTGCTGTGCAGTCCTGAATTATGCTTAAGTAGTTATTTCCCTTTTAGTTGCCAGGCTTTATCCAGATACGGAAAATAAATATTGTAGAAAATGTGTTGGACTCCTTGATGAGATTTATTCTGATGCTGGTCTCATTGAAACCAGCAAAGAATTCTTGAGAGTCCATGACTACAGAATCTCGCCGTGCAGCAACATGCCATTTCATTGGTTGGTTGGTTGAGGGTTTTTTTTCCCCCATTCTCAGTCCTTCCCTGTTCTCTTCCTCATTTCCTTGCATTGTGTCTCTCTGGCAATTCTGCCCAAGAAGATTTAGAATTACTTTTCAGCCAGAAGAACAGGTTTGGAAAATGTCAAAGGCATGCAATCAATTTTGAAACCCGAAGAATTCAAAAATATGGAGTGCAGAGTTGTTTTGTGAATTCCCCTTTAATAAGTAGACAAGATAGATCTCAGTAGGTTCATTCAGTAGAGTGTGCTGGAGTATTTAAACCCCAAAATTGCTTTTGCTTTACAGAGAGGAGACTCCTGTGTAACCGCACTGTACTGTTTCCTTCCACTCATTGGTGTAGTCCAGAAGGAAGATAGACAGAGTGACAACAAACTCTGATGGTGTTTGCGTCGTAGGTGAATGGGGCCTAAATTAAAGCAGACTTAAGGCTGATTGAATTACACTGGCAGTCAAGTAGGTGCCTCGTCAAAGCTTCAGATATTGGGTGGCACAAAGTTGGATGTAATCGAGTTTCCTTTCCATCAATACTTGTGTATTGGCCAGAATGGCAGATCATTGTAGTGGAGAGTCTGTGTGAGGGGAAAAATATATTAGCAGGTGGGACAGATGGTCATAAAGGGAATAACACTAGAAAGAACAGCTGGCTCAGGCTGCAGTCTGATTTGTAAGTTGACTCCGGCCTTATGGCTCTGTTTCTGAAGATTAGCTGCAGTCACCAGAAAGAGGTGCAGATTTTCAGAAAATACTGCACTAGGGGTGGTGTGTGTATGAAAGTTATGATGGGAATATGGGCACTGATTGCATTGCCATGCGTTACAGTCGTTATCTGTGGTCTCTTTAGCTTTCGTTGTCAAAATAAAAAGAAAAAAATTATAAATGAAGGAAAAAATAACACCAGACAGAGACAAATAAAATGGCCTGGATTCATTCTAGGGAACTTCACTAACACTTCTGTAGAAGATGGTTACAGTTAACAATTTCAGAAACTATAGCTAATAATATTTCAAAGGGATCAAGTTGACCCGGGGCTGGGTGTGCTGAAGAAAACTGCAGTTTCATGCCAGTAACCTAAGTAATCCAGGATTGTGGGAATGTAGAAAACAGGGTATGTTTTTTGTTTGTGCTTACATAAAACATACTGTTTGAAGTGGATGATGCCCAACGTTTGAAGGCCAGTTTAGCCCTCTGGAGACATTTCTTTTAGAATGCAGTGGTCTGCTTTTTAGGTGGGGTGAGCTGCTTTGAATTTTACTGCAGTTTCTGCCTGACTTGAAAAGGTGGATAGACTTGGACAGTCCCTAGGCACTGGGAGGGAAGGCAGTAATGCTACCTACAGCTTCTAGCAAGCAGTGAGCCCCTCTGCTAGCTGCTCCCTATTTTTGATTCTCCTGGGCTTCTCTTAAATCAGTAGTGCACTTTATTATGCTCATTTTAACTGCTACTTAACTACCTTAATTTGACTCCCTTCCGCAGTTAAAAATATCATCCTGACAGGTCTGTGATTTACAAGATACTTAATGTATCACATTTAGGGTTGACACAAGACCAGTGATCTTGGAATAGATAAGAAACACTGAAGGAAATTGTGATTATGCTAGTTTCCTGTATTGTAGAAAGTGTCAAATCTTCAGGATTTATCTACCCAGCTCCTTCCACTAGAGCGAAATCTTCCACCCTCCCCCAGCTGTTGTAGGCACATATTTATGTGTTTATTTATTTGAATAACTGCAGTGGTTTGTGACCATAACTGAAGAAGTTATACTTGTAATTTTTGCCTGTTGTCAGCACTGGACCTCTAGGAGGGGAGTATGAAATCAGTAATTGAAAGTGCAGTCGTCCCCTGCACCACTCATTGTATTTCAGAATGTTGAATCAAGAAATGCACATACCTGGTTTTGCTCTTAAACATGTTTTTTTGCATTCAGTAATACCATGAAACAGCATAGGTATGTCTAAACCACTTAATGTTTAGGATTAAAAATCTCTTTGATGCACTCATTCTGCTTATTGTACGGTCAGAAGACAGAATGAACGTTGGTTGGATAATACCCTGGTCTATTTCTGTACGCAACCCTAATGTGGTTTCTTTTAATGTGTGTATTAAGCCTGACTTTGAATTCATAATACGTGGTCTTAGGAAAGTAAAGGCATCTACAATTGCATTTTCTGTCCCTCGTGTTATCAACCCGTATCCAGAAAGATGATTTCAGTTTTTATGTAACCTTTTGTCGTGGGACACATTTTCTCTGTGAGAGGCTGCTAAGGTGGAACACTTTCAGAAGGTACCACCTACTCCTATGATGTTCCTCTGTGCTTTAGTGATCTGAAGCTATGTAGAGCTAGTTGGGCATCTTACTGGTGCAAAAGACAGTTCTTTTATTTTACTTTGTAACGGCCTATTTAGTGCAACAAAATGGGGCAGACCTTGTGGGAAACACTGGCTAGTCTGCTACGCCAAAGCAGAATAAAGCGGCTGTAGTTCACAAGTGGGTCTGGACTGACTTGCTAATATGAAGATTTGTGGTAGTGGAATGCTTTAGCTGGAACTTCTGTATCCAAATGGCTCCTCATGTTACTCTAAATAACTGTGAGTGTTCCTGCAGTCTTCTGCAGACAAACCCAACCTTCCCAGGCTCCAGGCCAGTGGGATGCGAGCCCGTGGCAGACTGGAAGCTATACAGGCAGGCTAATGCAGTGCTGTGCTCAGATTAATAACCCCTGTCGAGATCTTGGACTTGCTAGACTGAATAGAGTGCTATGCTGATATGTCTGCCTGGCTTCCACTCTGAAGCTAGCTCACGTCTAGCTGTGTGAGATGCTGAATATAGGGAATTTTCTGTAAAAATGGATGTTTTGGTATCTGTTTCTTGCATTGCTATAACGTTTTAGAGCCCAAGCTGTGAACTAGCTGACATTGTGGTAGGTATTGTATGAATTAGGGCATAAACATTATTTCCATGCTGTAGGTATAACCTACAAATAAACAACCGATGTCTCTGACAGTTTTCCCACAGAATCTAAAGCTGTAGTGTTCTCTTACCTCTGGATGAAGTATGAAGAAACTGAAAATTTACTGCCCTGTTCAAATGCAGAGATTGCCATTGAATGTTTTACAGATGTTGATCCTGTTCTTGGAGGTCTCCTCACAACGGTGTAGTTGATCCTTGTAACAGGACATTCAGTTGTGTGTTTTACAACGTGTAGCCATTGCACCAAATGACCGTGAGCTTGGTCAGCTCTGGGCAAAACACACCGTCCCGGTACCGACTCTCTGCCTTGTTCCATGTTCTTGCAAAACAGTGCAATAGCATCAAAGATAAAGAACAGGTTTATATTTTTTAACATTAAAATTATGAATAAGGTAGTATTACAAGAGTAATCTATGTTGTTAAGATGTAGGGTAGTTGCTATTGCAGTATGCAGCATTTCTTTTAAATAGTGTATGTTGGTAAGAGTTGGAAAAATTCCTTTTTTCTGTGGAGAAAGGTATGCCTATTTTCAAAACAGTCTTTCAAAGGAAAACCTAACTAATTATGGTATTTGCTGTTTACATTACTAAGACTATATTACTGTGATTCATTATCATGTTCATCCTAGTGAAACTCAAGTGTGTCTATAATTTCTACGAAATATAGCGGGATATAGGATTCCTTACTTTGGGGACTGGGAGAGGGTCCAATCCATTTTGAGATACTAGACAGTTTTATTTTGGAAAACTATTTTTAAGTGGAAAAGTTGCTGTCAGAGATAAGGAACAAACAGTTTTCCAACCCTGTTTGTTTAAAGAAGGAAGTTCTTTCTTCACCAAATTTTCTTCTTTCCTTCCAATGCAAATATTAAAAATGCAGGAAGTACAGAATAGTCTAATTTTTTGAAACCTCTGTTAAAAATCTGAATTAACTGACTGTCTCACACTGGCACAACACTAGTGTTACATGGTGAAAGTTCCACTCCTCGAAGACCGTAGGAAGTACATAGGACGTCTCTTGTGTTTTCCTTTTACCCGAGCAATAGGTAAAGTTTTGGACATGCTTGGAGCATATGGGTCCAGTGAATGCTGAAATGTTTTTGGCATGAGGATGTACATGCATTGTAGTTATCACATTCTGTACAAGGCTAACAAATATACAGCAGTTTACATGGTTTATGTATTTTCACATCTCTTCCCTCCAGCTTGTTCTCAATTTGTCATTTTCTATTGACGGTAAAAAATAATGTACCTGCGAAAGCATATGGGCACTCAGCGAGGCTTTTGGTCATGTTGCAGCTGTTGGTTCTTCTGTGCTTTTGGGGTTGGGGGGCTGTTGGGAGAATGCCCTGCATTTCCGTTTTAAATTCTATATTGGAGCCCATTTTAAATTTTGATTGACCAGCTAGAACTTTTCCTTTATGCTGTTTGGGGAAAAAATTATTACTGAAATGCACCGATCTCTTGGTGCTGCAATGAGCAGTATGTAGGACAGCTGCTTTCATATAAACTGCCTTGAAGCAGTAAAAGAAAGACGACACATTGGATATCTGTATGTTTGTGTGTGTCTCGACGTAGTGTTACACAAGAAGGCACCTCCAGATATTTTGTGTCTTAGAACCATAGGCCACCTAGTCTATCCTCCCACTGAAAGTGGGACTCTTGCCAGCACCAGACCAGGTCAGCTGTGCCTTTGTTGAGCACAGAGCTGTGCTACTTTTTTCTGACATCCAGTCTGAATCTCCTAAAACTGCATCAGTTACCATTTGATAGGTCATCTCCATATCATGTGCATGGAAGTACACAGCTGTAGCCACTGTTAGATCGGGATGCCAAACTGGAGGCCAATACTGTTGTTGTCATAACAGTATTTAGCGTGTGTGGCCTGGGCATTGTGTTAGAAAAGGTCAAGCTTGCTACCACAAAGCAGCAGCGGTAGCATCACTGCTTCAGGATCGTAGAAGCCAAGAAATGCTACTGAACAACCACAAGTTCTTAGTGCTGTGAAAACAATTCACCATGATTCTTCCATGATAGGCTAAGGGATGATTTCCCGAGAGTCTGCAGGTAGGCTTCTCAGGCCATCAGGTGTCCACCTGTAAGGTGGCATTTGAAATCTGTGGCAGCTC
This sequence comes from Eurypyga helias, assembly GCF_000690775.1. NCBI lineage: Eukaryota > Metazoa > Chordata > Aves > Eurypygiformes > Eurypygidae > Eurypyga > Eurypyga helias. The sequence continues at coordinate 24,063 of NW_010267395.1, forward strand.
TTTGCAGTTTTAGCTTGGTGACAAGTAGCTCTGTGTTTCTCTTCAGGTGGGTAACATCCTGTAAATACTTGCAGGCTTTTAGCAAATAGGTTTTCTGAGCTGTAGTAGAGAAACTGATTGTCCTATTATCTGAAGCTGTAGGATTTGCAAATAAGGCTAATTGCCTTAGCAAATAACAGGAGCTTTTAGTCAAGATAAAAGGAAGATGCTAGGAAAACAGCCAGGGGACAATTTGGCTGAGTTGATTTATAGCACAAAGAAAGTGATGCTTTATCATCTTTTTATCTAGGAGCTTAAGATACAGTTGGTGTCTGTAAAAACACAGGAATTGTACTAGAATTTTGGAAATTCCATTTGGTTTGTATAATTTTCTTGATTTATATTTCCTAAGGTGAATAACTGCTTTTAAAATGCAGGCCTTTAGCACCAGCCAATGATTCCCAAAGGAAAACTATTTGACTCCAAAACTTGTCAAATCCACTGTGTTCATACCTATTTCCAAGAATTCTTAAATTTGAATGTCATTGTGATATCAAGTGCCCAGTTTTGATATTAAATGTTTTCTTTGCTGAACACACATGAACAGGAATTACAATTTAGAAAGATAATTTAGTCTTTTTTTTTCCCATAGGATTCTGTTGGCTTTTGAAATTATATCCTAACTCTCATGAACTAACAGCTACAAGAGCTGGAGGAGTTTTATCTTAATCCTGTATTTAGTTTCTAGGAAAGTACTGAATGGAAAAAATTGCCAAAATGTGGCAGGTCCAGTGGCAAATCAAACATTGAAATTCATGGTAACTTGTAAGTTTACCCTCTGTCTACCAGTGTGAGAGGGAGGTGGGGTAGGAGAAAAAGGCAGGTGTGGTTAACTGAGTGTTTGAAATTATTCCCCTAACCTCTGTGTAAGAGACTGTACCATGAAAGCATTTTATATTCCCCAAAGTTTTTGAAATTCCATAAGAAATTATAAATTCTGAATGCCCTCATTCCATGAATCCACTTCCCTGCATGTCTGCAAGCTTATTAAAATCAGGGTAAGAAGATTTAATTGCAACTGCTCAGGTCTTGGACATGTGAGATTATGATTCTATTCTTGGCTACTCCGCATAACATGTTTGTGACTGGCCAGGCTACTTGGGCAAAGGATTTCCAATTTGTTCATCTGAATTTTAAGGTTGAAATTATTTTTTTTTTAATTCAATATGTCTACGTTTTCAGAAATGCTTACATGTAAATATCTCTCTTTTATTCTTGCACTTTCTTCATATGAAATAGAAATTGATATTTCCAGAACCAGGAGACAGTAGTGTCTTAAATCTTTGTGGACCAGATTTTTAAGTTCTGTTTTCATACAGCATTATTTGAACATCCAAACTGCCGAGCCGCAGTACAAAAATGTGGTATCGGTGAAATGTCACATATCTCTCTATTCCACTTTTGTGTCACAGGCCAGTGTGAGCCCTCAGCTTGTGTTAGGCTCAAACCTTCTCCCAGGCAAACTCTTTCTAAAAATGGAACGCTGTGTTTATGCTACAATGCAGAAATACAGTGGTTGGGAGGCGAGAAGCAGCACAGCATCAGGAATTGCATTAACCAAGCTGTCAGATCTTTTGAGAAGAAGCAGTATATACTAATAGTGAATAATATGAATAGGGTAATTAGCTTATGTGTTCCATTAGTGAAGAATGGTCCTAGCTTTGTATTTAGGGAAATGTTTGAGTCTATGAGAGGACTGTGTATAAGGAATTGGGCTATTACCAAACTGAATTGGGCTATTACTGAACTGCCATCTCTGATTCCCCATAAGGAATTGCTTCTTTCTGATCAAAAGCCCAGGTATATCTACATTGCAGACATGAGGTGCAGTTGCATGGCCACAGAGTATTTTTATATAGCTAACCTGACCAGCGGTAACAGGGAGCTATAGCAGCGTGTTTTTCTGTCCAGTGCCATCGCTGCATTGAAGCCTGCTCATACTGCTTCCCTAGCCACTCTTTCTGGTCACCCCGCTTGGTTACCTGGAATAGCTGTTATATAAACAAATCGTTTATAGGACCAAAATGCAATAATGTATCCAGTTCCTATGTTTAATAGTCTGAGCATCTTTGTGGTTTGTATTTTAAAGAGGTATTAATATTTGAATTGTTTTATATAATTTTCATAGGTGAGATACTAGACGCTTTTCTGTAGATCCGAAAATAGCATTAGCTGGAGTAGAGGGGATAGACCCCATTAAAATGAAATAGATGCTTTCCTTAAGATTTTCTTAATATCAGGTAGAAAGTTTCATTGGGATCTGTAGGAACCCCATTCCTTTATCTTCCTTAACTTAAAAATATGTACCTTCTGAAAACTGTGTCAGTAAGAACAGACTAATGAGTAAGGGACAACATCCCCTCACCCCACCCACCCCCAAATTAGTACTAGTTCATTTAACTTTCCTGAAGCAGTAGAAATGGGTGAGACTGTAAAGATTAAAAGTAGTTTTGCCTTTACAATCCAAATTCCTACAAAGATAGAGGAATGGTTCTTGATTAAAGTAACTGGAGTTTGGATCAAATCCGTGAGAGATGGTGCAAGGGAACATTTCAGCAACATATGGAAGAACTCTTAAAATGTAGTTAGTGCTATTGACATCGAGGTTATGCATTATCCACATACTTGAGTGTTTTGTAGGGCAAGATTGGTTTCTGCAATGCTTTCTCTATAGTCTAGTTGGTTTGGAGCTTTCCAACATCTTTATTTCCCTTCTGGTGCGTTTTGGGAGCTTCAGACTGCGTTTTCATCTGTGCTGCTGTCCTAGGAGCCCTTTTCATTCTTTAAGGCAAGAAAGACCTGTATGTCAATTCCAACCACTTATCTGTTGTCTTGTCAGAGCAGGTTTACTTCCCTGCCTACTGCTCCGGATCAAACACTCCAGCATCAGAGCTGGAGCATTGGTCAGGCCAGGGGAAAGGTTAAAGAAGCCAACAGCATGTTGTGCCCTTCTCCTGTTCTTCCCATTGCTTGCAGAATGTAGCAGGAGCTCAGGATGTTTGATAAGTATCTGCTATGAATAGTTTAGGTTAGATGCCTTGCAGAGGATGGACTAGACAAAGTCCTTCCAGCCATATTTTCTGTTGTTTCCATGACTGAATCACAGCTGATTCAGAGGTTTGACTCCCGTTTGCTTTGTCATTTGTTCTGTGGTTTATTAGCTGGTGTAGAGTCAACCTGATGCAATGATTGCAGGCCCCAGTCCAATTACATGTGCTAACATATTCTCGGATGAAGTCTCGGGGAAGCTTTATGTTGAAAGAGTTCTAGGTATTCTCCCTGGGGTTGCAGAAGATAATTTGTTGCATGCTTCTCCTTTTTTTTTTTTTTTTTTAATAGTAGGAAGATTAGGGCTTTCTTCCTGCTCAAATCTTCTTATATCTTGGCACACTTTCAATTCTCAAGCCTCAGGCTCTGCTGTAAATTTAAAATAGTAATGATGGTAAAGGGATTATAGGATAGCTTACATTAACATTACTTTTTCTACTTACAAGCTAGTAATAGATTTCTAAGAATTTATTTAACTCTGTCTTACTGTCTTTTGAGTTGATAGAACTCTTACTGTTCCTACTATAGACTTTGTTATTGTGATCAGAGCCACAGGGCTTAACCCTACACAGAAAGTCGTGGTCTCTGCCCGGAAAAAAGCAGTCTTTTCCAAAGAAGGTGTGGTTGGGAAAAGAAATAAAACCACAGATCTTGGCCTACCTAAGGCCTGTAGGACTAAGTGTACTTTTTTTTTATTCAAGCAGATGCTGCTCTGGTGTCAGCTAGTGATTAGTGGATAGAACTGAGAGGTAGTAAGTCATACAAACTGTACAAAAATAACAGCTGCTTGAAGAGGTTGCCATTGGTTTCATCTGCTGGAGCAGTGTTCAGCATTTCTATTTCTAAGGCAGGGTTTAGGAATAAGCAGAACAAGTGATCACTCATATTATCCCAGTGAAGGAGAAAAGTACCAGTTGCCCTCACACACACACAGCCTCCATACCCTTTTCCTACTTTCTAGTTGCAGAGATCAGCACTGCTGCTGTCTGCTCTGATGCCATTGGTGGAGGAGTTGGCATGTCACCCCTGATTCCTCTTGGCGTTTGGCAGTAGTTTGGCACAAGCCTTTTCTCTGTGTGTGCAGCAGTAGCTGTTAAGCATGATTTGTGATGTCTGCCTCCAGGAAGCAAGCCCATGTGGTGAAGGCTCTTCCTGGATCAGGTTGCAATTCCCTGTGGGCTGCTAGTACTAGCTACTCTAGAGGAGCAATTATGTGCAATGTATAGTAGCCTGAACCCTGCTTTATAAGGCTGCTGGGCTGGAATGTTGAATGGATAAGCTTCAAGAGACTGCTCAGGTTCGCAGGAAAATGGAAGCGATCCTTTGTCACCTGCAGCTCGACATCTGGAAGGCGATGGAGCTGAATGGGTTTCAGGAGAATGGTAGTAGCTTGCATATTGGCTGCAAGGCCAAAAAAAGCCGCCTTGTTTATGAGAAGAGAAGTTTTTGGCTTCCAAAAGTGAATTAACAAGCCACTTTCTTCAGCCTAGTTGCTATCCCCAGCCTAGTTGCCCACCATTTCTTCCCTTTGGCAGCGCAAGCCTCTTCTCTTCAGGCTGGCATAGAGGAGAAGCCTCAGGTTCAGGAGGCCAGACAGGAAGTGTTGTGGGGTGAAAGTAGCTGCTCCAGCAGAAATAATGGCTTTCCGGGATAGAGATGTGTGTGCTGGAGGGGGCCCAAAAACAATGATGAGAGTGCTACAGCCATAGGGACTGAACAGCAGGAAAATGTCATCCTCATCCCTGAAGCCCTCCTCAAAACCATTCTGTCTAGTCCCAGCCTCATTCTCTCCAGCTGCCCCTGGCTACGCTTTGCTACCTTTCCCCTTTGTAATAATTTGTCACCCTCTTTGTAGTCTCTCTCCTCCTCAAAACTCACTCTGCTACTGCAACTGCGTTTTGCTGTTCACAAGTGCAAGGGCAAAACAAGTTGTTCAATTGTGTCTAAGGTTCTACATTTGCTATTGCATCAGAAGGCCCTGTTCTTTCCTCGGATATGTGTACAAACTCAGCATAAGTAATAAAAAATAATAATTACTGTTCCTTTGTGATCTTGAATGAATCACCTTGGCTACCAAGTCAGGGAGGTTACGTATTTCATCAGGGTGGATTACCGTCAGTCTCAGTGAGTGGATGTTAATGTTTTGAGGATCTCTGCTGGAACTTGCTGTTGCAGTTGGGTAACTTGTGAGCTATTTTACAGCAGAGGCTGCCGGTTCTGGTTTTGCTCCAGAAAGTGATAGAAATGCTTGGCCCAGCACAGCCTTTAGAAAAGTTGGGGTATGTCAAAGGAGTTCCACCTGTTACAGCTGCTCAACCTACTGCTTATGGTCTAGTAGTTTCAGTGCAGTGAAAATAACTGCAGCCAAGGGTTATTTGGGAAGGCGTTGCCAAAACTTGATGGAGAGAGTAGGCCAAAATATGCGTTTGCCCTCTGCACCTAGCCAAGACAACTCTCTAGAAAGGTAGGGATGTAGTAATGAGAGTAACAGCTCTGGCTAGAGGCTGCTGTCAGCTCCAACTCCACGTAAGGCTATTGCAAAGGCTGGGTAAAATAAGCATTAGAGTGACATCTTGGCCAGGGGCACCATAATGTCTTGCTACAGCTTCAGTTAAAATCAACACTGACCAGCGCATCACTTCTAATTTGACACAGCTCATGACTGACAAGATCTGTTGTGATCAAATGATGAATTCTAGTTTCAGGAGGTGACAATAGATCTTCTTCGCTTGGGCTGGGTAAAGCTTTGCTCTGGAATAAGTTGCATTGGAATGAGCAGGCAATATTCAGATGAAGGGCTATTAAAAAAAGTGCGTCTGAGTGTGACAGTGGCTGTTTGTAGGTGTAGCATTGCTGTATAAGCCCTGAGAATCAGCAGCGTCCAGCTGTCTTCCCCACCATTCCCTTCTGCCTACCTTAAGCAGGGCAATCTGGCTCTTCCTATTTCTTATCCGAGTGCCCTGGGCTGGGACCTGGAGACACCCTTCCAGCTGAATGGTTTTATTAGGCAGCAGCATCAGCAGGTGCTTGAGAGCACGCTGATAAACAAAGCAAGCACAACTCAAACCTGGTTGAAAATTGCCCTTTGTATTGGCAGTGCAAACAGCGGAGATCTGGATGGGTGTTAATGCCAATCCCTAATGCATCCTTAATGCTGCTTTCAGGGCTGTTAAGAGAGGAAGGAAAGAAATTGCTCTTTATAAAGTTCATAAGTGATACCATGGTAGCACTGCGATAGTTTCTTAATGAGTGATATTAAAGTAATCGGGGTTGGTACTTAAGCAGTGCTCCTGGTGTTAGTCACCCGGCCTTGCTCTGCTCTGTTGGTGTGAGTTCCTCTGAATGCCTGGTTTCCCTCCCGCCAACGCTTCTTGAACGTCACCACAAAATGCTGGGGCAGGACTTGGGGACACGTTAAGAGGGTGAGGGTGCTGGCAGTACTTCATGTTGCAGATTACGCTGTGGGAGAGAGCACTCCAAGGATGGGTTCTCCAACTCCCTGCCCCCTCTCCATTCCCCTCCATGGGAAAAAAAAAAGATCAAATGTATTGCAGTGCTTGATGGTGTCTTGGCATAAAAAGCACTGGGATTCTGAAGGATTCGGGTGGTTTTGCATACTGTTGACTTGCACTACGTGGCTACTTGGTAAGAAGAGAGAAAAATACAGAAGAATGAATATGGCACAAGAGCCTTAAGAACATAATGGCCAAAAAAAATCTTAAATGCACGAGAGCTTAACAGGATTATGAGGATCGGGAAAGTTGCCTTTTTGCCTGTTTGATGATTGCTGCCCTACTGGTCTGTACAGTTTAGCCTATATGTGAGCTCTTCTGCAGGGTGTTCCTCCTGCTTGAAGGAAGTGTTATGGGTCAGCTGTTGTATGTGATACTCTGAAGTCTTCATTAGGGCAAAATGCCTGAATGAAAGCTGTTTTCCCTAAACGCTGGAGGAGCTGAGAAACAGCAGGTGGGCTCCTTGTTCGGAGTGCACAGCTCCAGGAAGCTATGTCCCCCAGAAAATATTTGCTTGTTTTCTGGATAAGCATCATCGCTACCTCCCTCCCTAGACTTTCAGCCTTCACACAATGCAGCCTGAAACCCAGTGCAGTGATTTCTGTTTGTGACTGCGGAAAGCCCCCGGCCCTTGGGGCTGAGTGCTGAGCGGTGTGGGCTACTGCTCTGAGCCACAGGCACTGCTGTGGGACTGCCCATCATGTGGGGTACCCTTCGTCCTGAATTTGCAGGAGTGAGCGCTTGGCCCACCTCTGCAATGAGCCAACGTAGGGGATTCCTGAATTTGCAGGAGCGAGCGCTTGGCCCACCTCTCCTCTGCAATGAGCCAACGTAGGGGAGACTCTGGATCCGCGACCCTCTTTGTATTGACCTTTAGAGCAGAACAGTGTGCTTGGGTTTGATTGGAATAGGTTTACTAAATTATCATTCATATGACCAAGACTGTCTAAGGCTCTCTTGAACTCCAGGTCTACAAATCTGGGGAAATACCTTTGGTAGCAAAACTGGGTCAAAGGCAGCCTGAATGCTCCCAACTAAGTGTGTTTCTTCACTTGTGGCTGCAGCTTGCTGCTTCCTCTACGTGTGTGTGTGGGATGGCGAGAAAAGGCAGGCTAAAATCTTTCCCCATACTTAAAATAAAAGCTATTTGTTAACCCCAATGAACTTAATGAACTGTTTTGTAGTGCTACTTTAAAACAAGGTGTGCTACCACAGCTGCAGAAGTGGTGAACAGGCATAAAAGCAGAAATCGGCACACATATCGGAGTTCTGGAGGTTGAGACTTTATATGATAATTCTGGTCCCCAGGCCAGTTTATTTATTGTAAAGATGACTACCTTCATGAAAATGGCCTGAGACGAGGCAGAAGCCTTGACTTCAGGGAGAGCTGTTAATACCACTGGCAGTAGTTCTTTAGTGGCTGTGATTCTGTCCAGAGATAAAGCCAAGGATCTAACTGTGTTCTACATCCTCACTTAAGCCCCATTAGCATCCTGCTCCTGCGTGCGTGTTTTCCTGAGCTGAGTCTTGCATTGTGGATAATTGCAAACCCTCCTCTGTGGCTTTTGTTTTGATCCGTGCTCTTCTGTGATATCTTCTTTTCCAAAGAGCGTGATAAGGGTTGTCGGGTAAAATTAATTTTGATTTTCAGAACATCGTTTAATAGTGCTTTTCCCATTGGAGCATTTACTGTCAGCAGGATAAAGGGTACTCTTTAGAGTTAAGAAGAGTAATTGTTGTTTCATCAGATTATGCATTAGTTCAACCAGGCTAATGCACTGTAATATCTAGATGAGCCCTATAATTAGGAGATAGTTTGAAACAAGCTTTTAGCTATTTATGTGCTCCAGCTCTAAGTTAATTTCACATCTGAGCCATTAAGCAAAAAAAAAAACCCACCCAACCCCAAAGCACCCCAAACCAAAACCAAGCAATCAGTAAGAAACAGGCCGTTGTTCATTAAAGACATCTTGAAAACCAGGTTGTTTACAGAGACAGGGGTGTGCGTGTTCTTTTTTAATAACTTGGGACTCATTTTTTCTCATTTTGAAAAATGTGTGCTGAGTCTGAAGGGTTAAAGTCAGTCACAGCTTTGGCAGAACCACCTTTTTAGTGCACGTGCAAATCATTTGAACATGAGTCTGAAGTACCTGTGTTACAGTCTGTTCCATGTGTACCCAACACCGAGGAGTAAGATTTCCCCTGGGAGGCTGTAACAAGGGTCAGTGCTTTTGGAGTCACGTTAGGAAGGAAAACGGAGCTTTGAATCCAATTCTTTGTTGGATTCTTCCTTGCCTCTCTGACCAGCACACTTCAAATGCTCGGGTGGCGTAAAAAGAGAATGGAGAGGGTGGATGAAGACTCTGCTCGCTTCACAGCCCTCTCTGGTTGTTTAGCCCCTCTCCGTGTATGAAAGGGGAGTAACATGCCAGAGATCCCACTTTCCTTTTTGCTGTCCTTTAGGATAATATACTAGCTACTATAAAGAAAAGTAACTCTATCCCAGCCAAAACCAGTATAAAAACCTATGCTGCATTTCTGCACCTAGTCATGGCCAGTAAGAGAAAGTCTTTACAGTTAATCGCACAGGGAAACATTGAGCCTTCTCTGCTAATGGGATCTTTCTAGGAAAATAGCAATGTGAAGGAAGAAGCTAGCGTGCCCCAAGTAATCTGCTGACTGATCTCTTACGCTGGTTTTACACATTAAAGGGAAATCATCGTAACATATCTACTTCGTTGTGAGGGGGATTAGGTGCTGATGACCGGCTTATGTTCTGTGATACAGCAATTGAGTGTTTGTGGAACTTGTATGGATGGTTAATCTACGTGTCCAAGGAATTTTCATCTGCTGATTTTCTCTTTTTACACCTTATACTGCTTTCTCCACTTAACAGCGCTTCAAAATCTGCTGACTACTTCTGGCATAAGCAGCACTGTGTGTATGTGTGCATACACAGCACGAATACTTTGCCAGCTGCTTAGAGGTTAAATGCCTTTAAATGGTTAAATCCCTTTAGCCATTCTGTCATTAAATGTCACCACAGATAAAATATTGCCTTGTCCATGTCCACTCATGCAGAAGCATTTTTAAAACAGTCTGAATTAATTATTTTCATACACTTTATTTTTGTCTCCATGTTCCTTCAGGCTGCAGACTTGATTATCACCCCAGCTACGACTTTCAAGGAAAAACCAGACCCTAGTGGTTTGGTATTTGGAACTGTGTTCACTGATAATATGCTGACCATTGAGTGGTCCTTGACTTCCGGATGGGAGAAACCTTATATCAAGCCTCTTGAGAACCTTTCGTTGCATCCAGCCTCCTCGTCTCTGCATTATGCTATAGAAGTGAGTACTGAATTGATTTGGAAATTGCTATTTTGTTTCATTAGCTCTTGAAGCCATACCTTTGTAATACAAGAACTACTACTGCCTTAAGTTTAGTAGTAACCATTTACATTTTGTTTTCTTAACTGATGTCCTTCCAGAATAATTCCGTTATTTACAACAGGGTTATGTTTATGTCAATATAACTCAGAAGCAACTCTGGTCTGTGGATTCTAGCTCACTTGACTTTCTAGCCTAGTGAAGGTGAGCCCTTTCTTGTGTGTTCTTCTCAACAAATTCAGTTGAGAAAGCATTCTCTGTTCTAGTTCGCTGATGGTGGATCGCTGCAATTACTGTCTCTGATGTAACCTAATGTACCACTGGGTAAGACTACGTGGGATTCCAAGAGTAGCTTTAATCTGGGGACTGAGCGTGCACTTGGTGAAAGTTACTTTAAGCTGGTTTAAAGGTTGATAGCTTGGATTGCAGGACAGACTAGGCAGATGTTTGCAACTCCAAACGAGTCTGGAGTTGCTCCAACCTAGACCTGACGCCTTCAGCATATACAATAGAACTTATGCAGAGAATATACAGCAAGGAACTTTGGAAAGTGAAATGTTAAGTCGGAAACCAGCGTGGTTAACTGTTTCCGTGCTTAGCTGCTTGCTGTCTAAAGCTGCCTTTTGTGTCTCCAGAGCAGCTTTGGCTATGCTCACGTCTGTGTGAGAGCCTCGGTAGGGCGCATATGCTGACATGGAAGCCTCCTTCTCCTCCCAGTTCTGGGTAGATGGGAGCCTCTCCACTGGAATTAGTGGATTTGCTTGTGCTTCTTTTCTTTCTTTTTTTTTTTTTAAACCTCTAGTGTAAGGGAAGGATCAAGCTTTTCCCTGCTTGTTGTCCCTGAGCTCCTGCCTTCACCCTTTTTTGTTGTTCCTGTGTTTTCCCCATCTAGTCACCAAGCCCCCGAAGGTCCTGTGTAAATTACAACAGGCCCTCGTGACAAAGGCTGTAGCTCTTGACCTGCCCAAGAAGTAAGAAACCACGCTGGGGTCCCAGATCTATATTTCACTCTCAGTAGCATATTGCTTTAATGCTCGGCCTCTGGCCTGGTCTGAAATCACTGCTAACATGAATATGCTCTTATTTTTTTTCCATTTTTTTTTTTATTCTTTTACCCTTATTGCATCACGTTTCCTCTAGCCAAGAGGACAGACAGAGGAGAATCTGGTGCCAATGCTGTGGCTCAATGAATACACAGTGGGTATAGTAAAAATGATAAATTTGGCATTCCCTCCCCTTTCTCCTTGCCCTCCATGATGCAGTGTGATAGTTTGGATCTGCTGAACTCCAGATCCAGCTCCTGTGATGTACACATGTCAGATGATATTGTTTGCGCAACACTGTAGCAACCAACCATCAAGCAACCTCAGCAGTTGCTTTTATTCAAGTTGACCATTTCTGGAACACATCACTGTCTCCCTTTTTAACGAGTGAAAGGTTTTACTGAGCTCTGGAAGGTTAAAAGTATTTATTTTTTGGAGAAAAAGATTTAACAGCTTGAGAAGGCTTTGTGTTTCAGTAATGATGTGATTCTTACTTCTCTTGAACCATTCATCAAATCTCAGTAGTAACATTCCTTCCTCTTCCCTCTCATTCAAAGTTCTGTGAATGTGTTTGGGAGAAGGGTGGGGGGGGAAAAACTGTTCTGTGATAAGAAAAGAGCGTTACAGAAATGTGGTGTTAGTTAGTAAATGGCCCAATAAAAACGGTATCAAAGTGTCAATCATATCGCCAGCTGTGCCATCCTTTTATTAAAGACTATTTTTTTCCTTGTAGCTACAGTGTCTGTCCTCAGAACAGTTTCTTTTTCAAAACTGCCTATAAAGCTTTTAATAAGTTTGGCATTGCCATAGGAATAAGATAAATTTTGGAGGCAAAAAGTTCTGGGTTCTAATTCTGGTTCTGCTGCATCGTTGGCATGTAGCCTAAGGAAAACTGCCGGGATTCCTGCAACCCAGTTACAACCCAATTAAAATTTGTCATGTGGAAGAACCTAGCTCTGTCATGGGACTGCACAAAAGGTTTCTAAACATTGCATTTCACTGATCCTTATGGGAAAATGATACAGAATTTAATAATAATAATAAAACCTTGAGTATTCTTTTTTCCAAATAAAACAACCCTGCAGATGTAGACTTCCAAGCACGTAGAATGTATTTACAGCCATTTTTGCAGAACAGTCAGGAGGTGAATTCTGAGGAGACTGACAGCAGTGATTCAGTATAAGTTCTATGAATTTAACTGCAATTTAATGTACAAAGAAATGCTTCAGAAAATAGATTCTAAGAATCTGACCTCTTGTCTGTAAGCATAAGCGATCCCTTACTATTTAATCTAAATAATACCTGTATGTAGATATTAATGTGAACTTATACAATATGTGTGTTTTCTGCTTATAATTATAACTGGAAATTAGCAATCTGTAACTGAAAATTGCTATGGATATGTTTTTTTGCTGTGGTTAGGAGATGCTGTAGAGCATTCTGCTGGGAGGGTACCAGTGGGATAAGTTTCTGGTAGCTTGATTATCAACACCAGTCATCTGGATTGTGCAGTTTGGTGGGATAATTATGACTGATTAAAGTGTCCTGTAAAGTACAGGTGAAACATTTTCATGCATTCTTCCTCTAGTGTAAGGCTGATGTGTCCGTCTCTCATGCCAGCTAAACCCCCATCCACAGCACAGGGGTATATGGGGGGAATAGGTGACCAAGGTTTTGCTATGACTACAGCAAGAACTGCAACAGTTCCCTTAATTACCTTATTCTATGCTTCCTACTAAAATGCATTTTGGGCAGAGCCCTAAAAATGATTAATATATAAAAGCAAATCCTACATGTTTTTTGGTAAGAGAAAACACTGTTTTGGCTCAGCCGTAGGTTTCAGTTAGGATGTGAGGGAATAGTTGAGTCAAACACATGCTACAAATTTTAATTGTTGTGACCAAATTATGAAAAAAAAATGTTTCTCAGTAAGTCCCCTGACAGAGAAAGATTGATCTGAAGCATAGGCAGGTCGTCTTTGTAATAACTTGATGATACTACCTGGCAGGAGTGTCTTGCAAGGATTAGCTAGTTAGCATTTATGCTCGGAGTACTGTGAGCAGGCAAGTGAAGTTCTTTTCTTCCCAAAGGGTGTGTTCTGCTTTTGTACAGATCGTCATGGGATACTGTGTCTCAATTATTATTTGATTTTTTTTTTCCCTTTCATTTTTTGCTTGGTAGTTGTTTGAAGGAATGAAGGCTTACCGAGGAGTGGATGGCAAAATCCGCCTGTTCCGGCCAACCCTCAACATGGACAGGATGGCGCGATCAGCGAGACGAGCAACTCTGCCAGTATGTAGCCAAGGCCCCTTATTCTCCTGAAGTCAGCCTGTATTTGATTTTTTAGAGTGCAAATCTCTGCAACTTTACAGTAGTGTAACATTTATCAAACACACTGACTCTTGAATCCTTCAGTTAAACTCCCCTAAGAGATCTTATTCAGGGAACTACTTGAAATGCATTTTCTTTTAAATCACAACAGCTTTTCCTTTCTTCGTGGCCTTCCTACTGCCTCAGGTACACGCAGCCTATTTCTGAGGGTGAGGGCTGTTCTGCAGGTATTTGCATGCCGGCAGCTGATGACATTGTTCTGGCACTATTGCTCTTCCTTTTCTTCTTTCCACTTCAGTTAAGTCCTCCAGCTTCTGAGTGCCTTCATTTTGGGGTTTGCTGGCAACTTAACACTGCTTTTAGAAGTCGTATGTTGGCCAGTGAATTTCCTCCCACGCTTATTAGCTTCATTACTGTAAGAACCCTGCAACTTTGTCAGACTGGGAGGTTGGGTGGGCCCTTGGGAGTTACAACCCAGAGCGCTCTTCTGCCGAAGGGTTGGTGCCAGAGCTTGCAGGCTGCGAGGGGAGTTTTCTCCCTGTGCCTCAGAGGCAAGAAGGGTCAATGGATCCTTTTACTATCTCAGGAGGATGCTTTGTAGCAGCAGGAAGGTATTCAGGATACTGTATAAAAAGGCACAGTGAGAGAGACCATGGTATTTTAAATTCTGTAAGAGATTAACTTGAGGAAGATCAGATGGAGCCCTACGAACCGCTGTGGGCTGTCACCTTAACGTAACATGTCCTGATGAAGTGTCCCCCTCAGCGTATGAATGTATCAAGACAATATTGTTCAGGCTGTATTTCTTCATGTGCTTTTCTCCCTTTTCTTTTCCTTCCCAGTGTTTTGACCAGAATGAGCTGTTAGAATGCATCCGGAAGCTTGTGGAAGTGGAAAAGGAGTGGGTCCCATACTCAACTGCTGCCAGCCTGTACATCCGTCCTACCTTAATTGGAACTGAGGTGTGAAACACTTTTTTTTCCCCCTCTTAACTTCTGTGTATTTAAGCATGAGGCAAAAGCCTCCATCGATAAAGGGAAATACTCAGCAGTCACTAGACAGCCGTATCACAGTTCAGGGGGAACTTTTTTTTACTGCCGAGTTAAGTCACCTGTAGCTCCGCTTCCCGACTTTACGTTGACCACACCACCACCTAGTGGACACACTGCCTCGGCTCACAGAAAGTAAACTCGGATTAACTCTTCTGCCTGGTAACGGCTCAAGGTAGATTAACTCTGGGTTTGTACTGAAAGGGTAGGTATTTGTGACATGGTAATGGGTGCCTTTAAAATACTAATGTGAGGGAACAGCAGTTTGCTGTGTAGATTTTGTGATTTCATCTCACACTTCTATCCTGACCTTAGTGATTCTGGAAGATTCTACCCAGGAAATACAGATGGCTCTTCTGAGAGACTATTAGCAGAACTAAGAACACGTTCTTTTGCAATCTATTCTTGAGCCCAAATAAATCTGACCTTATAAGAGGCTCCTTAGCTACTAGCTATTAGTGTATACTCTGAGTTTCATGTGGGTGTGAGTCAAGCCTATAGTATTTATAATGGGAATTAGAAAAAGGGAGTTTTAATTAAAACTTGAAGGTGGTGGGTTTTTTTAGCAGTGGCAAGAGGGAAACCTATAGTGGGTAGAGCACAGGACAAGGAAGCTAGAGAATAAATGGTTCCCAACTAGGCAAGTTACTCTTCTGCAGTGCCCACATCTGTAAGTAATTACCATACCATGAGCATTATACATTTCACATGTGTTCTAGGACTCCACTAATTTAATGCTTGTAAACTAGTTACAGATTTTCAGATGGAAGGATCTCCACTCTGTGACTGTAAAGTCTTAATATTAAAAAATTGAAATTTTATCCCCTTTGTGTTGTTTTCTGGAAGTTGTTTTGCTGTTGAACTTTGTTTCAGGTTAGCCAACATGTCTGGCCCTTCGGCGATGCCATATGCTGACTCCGAGTTGCATGTTATGCTCATATTTTATGAATCAGCACCATTTGGAAACTCTTTTGAATGATTGTGTAAGAATCAGGAAAAATATCAAGATCTCAGTTAACCTTTCTCTTGTTAGAAGTTTGGCTGAAGGAGTAATGTAGACAGAAATGAAAAGAACCCTCTCAGCACCTGAGGAAGGCTTATGCTTATGCCTTCCTCAGGTGCCGAGAGGGTTCTTTTCATTTCTGAAAAATGTTCCAGTAGTTCCAATATTATTTTCCTCCCAGTTTAGCTTTTCTTGTTTATGGACAGTGTTTTGCTTAGAACTTTGGTCCTAAGGATTTAAGTTCAGTAACTTTTTTTTATAATGGAGACCTAATCTTGGAAACCAAGGATAGGCTTGTTCTTTTTATGAGATGATTTCTGTGAGTGAAGTAGTAACCCACTGGGTTGCATAGAAGATCCCCAGAATGATGGGTAACTGGCTGTATGTAACCCTGCTTGAGCAGCGAGGTTGGACAAAGGGGTTTCCAGCGGTGCCTTCTAACCCCAGTCATTCTGTGATTCTGTCCATCTTGCTCATTGCAAAGAATCTTATGGTTAAGGAGAGTCTTCTGCCACAAAGTCCAGACTTTGGCCAGTGCCAGACTTTTCACTTCCACCTGTAAGTATTGATCGTGATGACTGGAAGTGTGAGAAGCAACGTCTCAGAGAGAAAAGAAGTGGTACATTCATTCCAAGTTACTTCCTGTGCTGATGTATGAACCATTTGCAGCAGGCAAATCATCTTAGCTTGTCACACAGTCATTCACAGAGCTGTCATTCAACGCTACCAGTGCCAGTTCTAAGTGGCATTGGCTAATTCTCATCACTAATGCAGCTGACAGTGGTTCCTCCACTCTTGTTACTGCCAGCGGTGGCTCTTGCCAATCCTCCCCCTAGAAGGCTCTGCAGGCTTCTGCTGTGATTAATTCATATAATTATATAGTATCTTGTTACGCTAATTTCTGAATTCTCAAAAGCTTGAGAGTGTTGGGAATATTAGAGTAATATATAGATAAACGGAACAGCTGTGAGTGAATGGTGACAGTATATAAAATCAGGGTTGTTTTGTTGCTTGGATGAGGTGGGAGTTATATAAATATTTTCTCTTCATTGCAGCACTTTCATTGTCCTGGTTAAAGCATTTTCATGCTGCAGGTCCTCTGAAAGCAGTGTTTCAGAAGCTGATTGTGCAACATCTGATGTTTGGAGTGAGGTATACTGGTAACTTTTGATTTGTTTATATTCCTTATGGTCAGCCTTCCCTTGGAGTGAAGAAACCGACTAAAGCCCTGCTGTATGTCATCATGAGCCCTGTGGGCCCTTACTTTGCAAGCGGAAGCTTCAATCCAATATCCTTGTGGGCAGATCCAAAATATGTAAGAGCTTGGAAAGGAGGAACGGGCGACTGCAAACTGGGAGGGTAAGAAAACATAATTCTGCATCTTCTACATAGCTCGTGAAAGAGATTTGGGATTTAGTGAAGTATCTAGTCCAGCAGAAGTAGAGGTATTAAATGTAACAGTTAAACAAATGAGGTACCGTAAGAAAGATTTCAAAACTATACTTTGCAAATGTTATTTGTACAGTTTGGTTGCATATTTGTTGTTTGGATATTACAGCCAAGTGGACTATTTGCAGAGGCAATTTTGCAGCATCACAGGCTGAGGTACTGGACCTGGAAGGTCTCCATGTAATGCTTTGGCTGTTCCCCTTGCAGAAGTTGCCACTAAATTTATCACTCAGTGATGCAGCATTCAGTACAGCAGCCTGCTGCCAGCTGGGCAGCCAGCAGTGTTGACTGCTGACCTCTCTCCTTGGCAGACCGTCCTGAGAAGCCATCTGCAATTTGCTGGGGGAGTGTGGGTGTTTAAGCGAAAGCGTGGAACAAATATCTGCATTGACTTGACCATAGTCTGGCTGGTTTCTGCCAACTAACGAGGCCAAAGCACCAGTCAGGTAGAAACATTATTTTTAATGTCCGAGTACTTCACTTGTAAAGTGAAGCTGCTTAGGACTTGACTGCAGCAAGAAGCTTGGAAGTGGCTAAACTAATTACTTGGTTTGGTCTTTGGTTTAAATGAATCTTATTGTCTCTACCTGGGGGTTTCTTTTCTAGGCAGGAAGTTAGTAGCTGTCACGTGGTGCTCAACTGAGCCTGTAGAATCAAATCTAGTCAAAGGTCAAACCCCCAGCTTTCCTTCGTTCAGTCTGCTGTTCCAAGACTTTTCTCTTTTTCCGTTATTGCTTAGTTTCAGAAGTGTATTAACTGTTTCCTGTGCATCCTTCATCCGTCAGCTGTGAAAAAAGGAATAGTCTGGAGTCACTACTGTGACTTTTCACTACTGTGATTTGTGCCCAGAGGTGGGAACATAACTCCAGCGTGGTCAGCACTTTGGAGCTGCTGACTTTGCGTCTTGGTGGTTGTGGAACATCAGAAGCAAAAGACGTTTTTCCCCACCTCAAAGCAGCTACGGAGTAAACCCATGCTGTTCAGTCAGGTTCACTCTGTGGGCAGCATTTTAGGAAAACAGTTGCTCCTCAAGGGTATGGAATTAATCAGGGCCCATCTGCAGCT
Organism: Eurypyga helias; assembly: GCF_000690775.1. Taxonomy (NCBI): domain Eukaryota; kingdom Metazoa; phylum Chordata; class Aves; order Eurypygiformes; family Eurypygidae; genus Eurypyga; species Eurypyga helias. Next base: position 41,991 of record NW_010267395.1, read on the forward strand.
ACTAATTCTGTGATTGTCTTTTCCTAGAAAAGAAATAACTTGCCTCTAGTGATTTTTATGTTCCAAGAGGTTCATCTCACATATATGACCCATCTGTTCATCTGATACATTTGAGATGAGGTAGATGGGTTTGTTTTGACTTTTTTAAAGCCCTGAGCTGGGTGGGAATTGTTGCTCTCTCTCCAGGATGCCAACTGCTAAATAAATGTAAGTGCTTTCCTAAGGTGTCTAATTGCAATGATTAGCATGTGAAGAAAATGGAACAAGAGGTACTTTCAAGACAATTTAGATGGGTATGTATGAGCAGTTGATGCTGTTCAGTTCTTCAGAGTTTTTGGGTTGTAGATACACATGACCTAGTAAAATACTAGTAAATTACTTCCAACGAAGATATTCCAGGGACAAGCAGTGACCCTGCAGAGCACTTGCCTGCACACGACCTTGCATAGAAATGGGAAAATACCCACCCAGATACTCATGACTGTTTGCTTTTCTTTTTGTTTCTGGAAGGAATTACGGTTCTTCTATTTATGCCCAGCAAGAAGCCCTGGAGTTAGGTTGCCAGCAGGTTTTGTGGCTCTATGGAGAAGATCACCAAATAACTGAAGTTGGAACAATGAATCTGTTCCTCTACTGGATAAATGAAGATGGAGGTATAGTAACACAAAGCATGAAAACTTTAATAGAGCAGGCAGTCGGGACTGTAATCCTCAAACTGGTTATTGGGCTGCGGATTATAAACTTTTAATGAAGACAATTTAACAAAGGAAATGAAATGTCTGTTCTGAAAGCTGACAGGTGACTGTTAGTTATACCACTGTGAAAGAGTAGATTCTGGAGCAGCTGTGAATACTGCCTATTGATAACATACTAAACTGTGGGGCCAGTCCATGTGCCCACAAGGGCGCAGTCTAGCCATACACAAGGTCACAGTGCAGGTTTGCTGTCAACTCTAGCAGCGCACTAGGTGTTGGAGGAAGTGTTGGGTCAGAAACGATGCGGTCACACAAAAGACACCTTATGGCTGTGTGACTCTTCAGACTCTGTGGCTTTGGGCATGAGGGGTTCCCACCATCACTTTCTGGCAAATCAAATGTTCCTGAAGCGTAGCCAAAAGTATTTCAGCATCCAGCTGATGAAGAACTCTGTTCTTTCTTTGAAGAATGTGAAGTTCTGTCCAGTGGAGGCAGAGAGAGAGGAACATGTCAGTCAGCATTCCACATCACTAATGCTCGAATGATGCTTTCGAGCTACACCATCATTCCCGAAGCCATTTTTACTTCTTTCTATCTGCAGTCATGTCTGAACAATGTACATGCTGATTATAAAACTGAGTTAATAAGTAGCCAACTATTTAGGCATCTCAAAAATAGCCATTGGGCATTTCAAGTATTCAGTGCCTGAAAAATGATAGCTGCACCTGAGAACTGTTTTGGAAGACTACGTGACTCTGAGTCCTTAAAGGATTGAGCCAATGTGTAGGCAAGTGAAGAAAAGGACACATCGTGACTTCCATGAGTGTTGGCCCTCCATGAAAATTAAGTGTTGCTGAATTTTGGCATGGCAGCAGATGCAGGGTTTGGACTCTGATTACATCATGGTGCCATGGGTACCCTTGAAAACTGATGTTTTTCTGACAGCGCTCAGCTGTAGTACAGAGGCAGCGTCCTGTGGGGACGGCACTGTGCTTTGGATGGTGTAGGGTAATGGACATCCAGCTCCCTGACTCCCATCTCCAGTTCCATTACTTGTTCTTCTGAATAATCTTTACCTCTTTTGTAAGAAGAGGGATGAGACTGCTTCAGTGTTGAATGAATCTGTGAAGTCATGTGAATGAAACTTTAAATATGAGAAATCTTGTTGTTATAGCAGCAGTAGATTTGACAGTGTAGCTAGATGGCCAAATTCACGCCTTGTGTAACTCGCTGGAGAGACACGAAAATAGATTTTGGCTCATTTCGCCCAGGGAAAGGACACTGAAGCGGGGAGATAATTAGAATTCAATGTTCTCATTATACTTAAACTAGGAATATGCTGGAATTATCCAGCTGCAGCACCGTACTGTTCCAAAGATCTGCCAATCACAGCGTTACCAGCGCACTACTGAATAGTACTATTGTGAGGTGGCCGTCGCAAACAACTTGTAATTCATGTCACCCAAGCTAACTGGATACAGGCAAACCTGCCATTTCACACGACATGGTCATTAGCATCATTGGAGCACTTTGTTTTGTGTTGATTAATGCCAAATTTATGGTCTCTCTGGTTGAGAATCACTCTTGCTGCCAATGTGTGTCATCACATACCTGCCTATGGCTTTACAATGGGACTTGAAGTGTTTGCCATTATGTTCTGTCACTAAGGCTACTTACTCAGGCTGTGGTTTTGTTTTCTTATGCAAATTGTGCAGCTGAGAGAGGGACCTAATGTGAAAATAGTGAGGCAAAAATTGCAGATCATCATCAGCAAAAGGAAAATGCCCTTCTTCAGGTGGTCAGAGGTCCCTGCGACGTAGTCAGAACTGCTCTCCTTGGTGTACAACAAACCCAAGACCCAGCTCAGTAAAGCCTAGACCAAAGCACATCTGTGCTTCTAATCAAAGTAGGCTTTTCTTGCAAGCCTTTGCTGCATGTTTTCAGTGACAGCATTGTGACTAAACATCACACATTTTCCGGAGGGACAGGAGGAGGCTAGTAAAATGTTTTGTTTGTAACGTCCTGGATGTTATTAGAGGAGGGAACTACTGGGTCTCTGGTAAAATAACATGACAGGGTCTAGGCTGCTCTTGTAGGCCTCAGCTCATCTGGCTGAGGCTTATGATATGACCAAATCTGGATCCCTGCTGTTGCATAGAGTGGAGTGTGATATTTCATTCGTCAAATGCTGTTTGCTGTTTATCTTCACAAAGTGAAAATTTTGGTACCGCTGCAGCCCCTTCCACCTGCCCCTTCAGAGCACAGAACAGTCCCAAGAGACTGTCAACACTGGAACTTGTTTCCTTTAATAATGTCTGTTCTTCTGCCTAGAATATAGGCTTGAATTTATGGAAAACCTTAACATTTAAACATATTTCCAAACTGAAGGTTGCTAAATATGAACTCTGTGTGTACTGCCCAAAAATGCAGTTTCTTGACAATGATTTGGAACCAGCTGAGCTCTACTCCTAGCTTTAGAGTTAAGGCATCGGGAATAGCATTCAAGCATTGCTTGCATTTTTGTGCTGTTATTAAAACGGGGATTGATAGTGCCCCCTTCAAAATTGCTTACGTAATTTAAAAATTAAATATGTTAAAACATTCTGTAAGCAAACGTGCCTGATATTTTACCCAAGTCCTCCAGTGTTCTGTAGGGAGAGGAGCTGCAGGAGTACAAGTAGGCTACTAACAAAATGAGGGTGGTACTTTCTGTTGCAATAGAAAGTTGCAGAAACAGCATGGAGGGGGGAGCAGCAGGCAAATGAGATGGCAGACAAAGCAAAGGAGGAGAAAGTACTTGAGGGAAGTACATCGACAGAGAGGTGAAGACGGCGAGGGGAGAGTAGAAGAAAAGCCTGAGGGAAATAAGGAGAAAGAAATAGAAAGGGTCAGAACAAACTGGGAGCAGATCAGCTATTAATAACAGTAAAATCAGGGTTTCCTGTGTTCTCCGTGACCCTGAACTTCACTTGATAAGTTATCATTTTGGTGAATTTCTTAGCGTTGTTATAGTGTGACTAGTACTGAAGGTGTCTGTCCCATGCTTGGAATCGTATCTGCTGTACGTTCATACATACAGGTGTGTGGAAACTGAAGCTGTAAGATGCGAAACCTCATTTTAAAAACCCTTTTAGGCACTGATGGAGTTTCATTGTTACAGCATGCCTATACCGTTCCTGGTGTAATTGGCCATTCCACTGGCAGTGCTACTGCTATAACAACAACAGTAGTCAGCTGAAGAGAATCACCGACATTTGCCTTCAAATGCCTCTCCCCCCTGTTTGCTACTATGCATTTTAAGGCTTCTAGCCCATCAATAATTCAGAAGGCAAATGGAGTCTGTGAGCTCACAGTCTGGGTTTTTTTGGAGATGGACAAACTGATGTCATATGGAGCCTGGTTTGGCATCAGTTCACAGAGACGAGATTTTTGGCATGTCGTGTTGAGTAGCATTATCATCTCTGCCGGATACCAGGGGAGCAGATGTTCCTTGGGTGGCCCCAGGCTGGTAGGCATCATATGTAGGGTTGACAAAAGTCTACAGAGCAGGCTGTTTGAAACGTTTTGAGACTCCCGTGTCCTGCCTGCTCAGTGCTGTTTGGCGTCTGGTTTGACCTGGCACCTTTTCAAACTAGCTCAAATCAATTAATACATGTTGTTGAGCTTAAACGGGTCCTGGCCAAGATCTGTGCCAGAATCACCAGCTAGAGAACGTTATCTGGTGTGCAGTCACAATCTTTGGTGTTACGGTCCACATTATTTGAAGCTTTCTGTTAGAGAAAGGGGAGCACTTGGATGTGACTGAGTCACAATTGCAGGACATCAGGTTTTCGGTGTGCAGAATCAGGTGAGCCCTGTGGCTCATGGAAAGTTTTTAAGTGCTCTTCTTTTGATAGTTGTGCCAGAATTAGGGCCAGACAGGCATCACGATTAGCAGTGGTGCTAGAGAGACTACCAAAAAGGAAAGCTATTGTTCCAAACTGCATGAGAAGAGACCACTGCTGCACTTAGGAGTCTGGGACAGGTTAGAGAATGGCACTACCGGTTACTCAAATCAGGGAAGAATATGCAGTCTCTTCTAAGGCAGCTAGTTTATACATTTTGTCATGGCAGTTTGCATCTATTACTTAAGTGTGTATGGATCCTCATAAAAGGAACGTAGAAGAGTAGATAGGGAAAACTTATAGTCCAAATGAATAAATCCGTGGGTGGCTGCATTAAAAAGCAGCAGTCATTTCCCAAGAGAGTAGGCAACGAGCAATCAATAAGCAATTCAGTTTATTTATCCTCCATTTCACCTATCCCACCCCAGCTCCTTCTTGCAGAGCCGGTGAGAGTCCATGCTGTAGTCAGGCTTGAGCTGTGTGTGCACTGGCTGGCAGGCAGCGTTTGTGCACAGATTTATCTCACTGACTTTTGAAAACTGTATTAAGCAGCTGAGCTCAACCTGCTCCCTCAGTCCGAGGGAGCATACTGTGTTTCTTCTACCCGGCTGCAAGCTTTTGTGGGATGTATAGAAACATCTTTAAGACAGCTTCTCCTTGGAGACCATTTCAAATAGGCCTGGATTCAGTGATCTTTTATGAGTAGGGAGATGGGGACATAATAAAAACATGAAGATACATATCGTGTTCTTTTATGTGACCTAGGTAAAAATGAATCAAAAACTTTAATGAGCAGAACAGTCTCCTTATAAGATCAAGAAAGATTCTCATTGGGAAGAGAAAATGATTAGAAAATAAATATGAAGAGAAAAAAAAAATAAAGAAGAGTATTACTGAAAGACTGTGGATGTCTTCACTTCTCAGTGCAAATTTGAGACTGTCCTATAAGAGCCTGGCTGTCTGAAAGAGTAAATGCTGAGTATTCTCTGATAATAGGAACCATGGGGTGTGCTGTGTGATGATTTAAAAATGAAAAGATTAGCTCTGATTTACTGAACGGGTCAGATGGTAGAGCAAAGACTACATACGAACTTTTGTGTTGTAACTAAAGTATTTACCACGTATGGATTACCATTTAGGTACAGTTTCATTAATTATGTTAGATGAACATTTATCTAATGTTCTTTTTTAAAAGCAAACAAGAAAAACTAGCTAATGAACCAACCTAGTTGTTGATGCTTTTGGAATTTTATTAGGACTGCTCACTTTGTGTAAAGAGAAAATTAGAGGGGGGGAAAAAGGATGTTTAGACTAAGACAAAATATCATTAGGGAAGTCTCCTCTCAACATGCATTTGGCAAGGTTTCCACTGCTTTGTTTGTTCAGTAAATGAGCCTCAGAATTTCAGGTAGATATTTCATATTAATGCTAGGAAGTAGGTATCCTGAACTCCATACTCCTAAATTAAGTAAAGCAGTTCAGGGACAGTCATGATCTGCCCTGGGATCATTAGGTGTGGCTTTCCCTTGTGCCTCTCTATTCTGAATTTGAAGACTAAGCCATTCAGTGGTTCCCAGTAGCTACAGAGTGAATCCATAATACACTGAGGAACTTATTAATGCATTAAATGTGTTTCCTCACCATTCACTAAAGTGTACTCAAAAGGTCAAAAGGTTCCAAATACTCAACAACAACTTACTGGAGTTGAATTTGTCTAACTTGTGTTCTTGTAGAACTCTGACAGATGTTGTACCTTAGTGGGTAGGGAATGCTTCCGATACCATACGACTTCTTAATTTTCATGTAATATTGGTAAACATTATTTTTATTTCTTTGTTTGTTTTTCAGCCAGTGTTTCTATTTCTTTTGTGTTTGACAGAAAATGAACTGGCTACCCCACCTTTAGATGGCATCATCCTTCCGGGAGTGACAAGACAAAGCATTTTGGATCTGGCACGCAACTGGGTGAGTGTTTTGACCTTGGCAGTAATGGTTTCAACTGTCATGTTGTAACATCGATGGAAGTAAGCATTCCTGGTGCTCAGTATCTTGAAGTTCGACTGGTCTGGTTAAATCCCTTAACCTAAATGGGAACTAAGGGCACGCTAATTCCCAGCAACATCATCAGAACACCCACACCTGTCACACAGAACAATACCAAGCTTGTTAAAGTAGCTCCGTGTAGGATTTAACATGAAAATTCTCATTAAATCCACTAGTACCAGCAACTTAAAGCAAGGAAACAATTACCGTGCATGACCACAGCCATACTTCATTTATCAGCACCCTATTTCTCCTGTTAGTTCTCATGGTTCCACCCTTGTTTCTAATAGTTATCATGCAGCCTAAAAGCCAACCACAGTCTTGAAGTCATCTGTCTGCTTCCAGATTCCTATTCTGTAATGTAGCCATCCAAGTGCTTGGACAGTTGGGACTGCCTCATATCTTGAAATGCAGCAAACTGTTCACTCTACCTGTACTGTATTCAAAGGTTTTATTGCACCTTGGATAAAAATACTATACATCCAAAGGCTCATCAAGCCCAGTGTCCTTCTAATGGCTTTGATGAGGCTTATGTTTAGAGAGGAGTAACTGGAATAACACAGGCATGTGTGACACTTTCTCTCTGGTATTAGCTCAGCTTCTAACCACCTATAGCTGAAAGACTTACTGAAATACAGTTCACAGTTACATCACTTAAATCTATGGGGACTTAAATGGGGTACAGTGTTCCCCAGGAGTTGGCATGGGGCCCAGTCTTGTTCAACATATCCATCCATGACCTGGATAATGGGACAGAGTGTAGCCTCAGCAAGTTTACTGATGACACAAACCTGGGAGGAGTGGCTGATACACCAGAACGCTGTGCCACCTTACAGCGAGGCCTGGACAGGCGGAGAGGAACATAATGAAGTTCAACGAGGGCAAGTGTAGGGTCCTTCACTGGGGAGGAATAACCCCATGCACCGGTACAGGCTGGGGGTTGACCTGCTGGAAAGCAGCTCTGCAGAGAGAGACCTGGGAGTCCCACTGGACAATCAGTTGACCATGAGCCAGCCATGTGCCCTTGAGGCCAAAAAGGCTAATGGTATCCTGGGGTGCATTAAAAGAAGCATGGCCTGCAGGTCTGCTCTGCCCTAGTGAGGCCACCTCTGGAGTACTCTGTCCAGTTTGGGGCTTCCCAGTTCAAGAAAGACAGGGAACTACTGGAGAGAGTCCAAGGGAAGGATATGATCAGGGGAATGGAGCACCTCTCTTATGAGGAAAGGCTGAGAGACATGGGAGAGTTTAGCCTGGAGAAGACTGAGAGGGGATCTTATCAATGCTTATAAATATCTAAAGGGTGGGCGTTAGGAGGATGGGGCCAGACCCTTTTCAGTGGTGCCCACTAACAGGACAAGGGGCAGTAGGCACAAACTGGAATGAAGGAAATTTCATCTCAACACGAGGAAGAACTTCTTTACTTTGAAGGTGCCAGAGCACCAGAACAGGTTGCCCAGAGAGGTTGGACAGTCTCCTTCTCTGGATACTCAAAACCCACCTGGACTCATTCCTGTGCATCCTGCTCTAGATGAACCTCCTTTGGCAGGGGGTGGAGATGATCTCCAAAGGTCCCTTCCAACCCCTTCCCTTCTGTGATTCTATCTTGCAGCGAAGAGAGCTAGGCATGAGCTTCGTGGCACATGTGTGCCACTTGCTGACCTGCACTGAACTCTTACGTTTTGTTACTCGTATTGGTCCTCCCCCAGCACAGATATGCATGCACGCATATCAGTCCCGTCTCCTTTACAACGCAGATGTTCCCTTTGGCAGGGCTTGTCTGTAAGATACCAGACTCTCACCTCAGTCCTCTTGCATAATTATGTGTCTTCTGCTCTCAAAAAGGTTGTTCTCTTCCTCCTAATCTCCATTCCCTGGCCTATCTGAAACTGCTACCTGGTGTCAGTATTCTCTCCAAATACTGTCCTGTCCAGAACAAATCATGCTTTCTTCTATCGCAAGCATCTCTGTTTCATGTTAAAACTTTGCATATAAAACAAGTCCTAAACTTTAGTTTGGTCTGATAGGATAATAAAGTCCACGTAAATCCATGAAATGAAAATTTCTAAGTTTGATGTTTACTTTTGTTTTTTTTAACCATGTCCCCTCATTCAGTTGTTATGCATACTTCAACACTTGTAGAAAGTAAAACACTTCCTATGTTAAGACTGTCCAATGTGACTAGCTTTACTCAGACCTGCAGTGCAGTTAATTTTCATATGTGACAGCTGTGTGCAGGCTACAGTGTGAATATTCACAAGGGAATAAAGAAATGTACAGCATCTAGATGCATGCTAGAGACCAAGAGCAGTCAGATCCTGTGTCACACAACCCATGACAAATTGTGCTGCCTTATTCCCCACTGCAATATTGTTATTCCATACCAAATCAGAGAGAAGTGCCACTTAGTCATCAGCATTGTATCTGCCAAACCACTGGCTTCCTTCAAGGTCATTCTTTTGATTAGAATCTATCTTGTGTGATGCTGGGAGGTTTGAAAAGATCACAAGGTCACAGCCAGAACTTGACTGGTTGCCACTAGGCTAATAGTTCTGTTAGAGAGAATTCAACATGGAAAACAAAAAAAAGAACCATTTTTAAACTTTTTACAATTTTTATGGTCGATTCTTCTTGTGCAGGGAGAATTTAAAGTGTCTGAACGATACATCACCATGAGTGACCTGACAGCTGCCTTGGAAGAGAACAGAGTAAAGGAGATGTTTGGTGCTGGAACAGCTTGTGTTGTATGTCCTATCTCTAAAATTTTATATAAGGGCAAGGTAAGAAAATGTCTTTTCCACACCCCACACCCCCACCCCCATTCTTCTTTCTTCAGAATTTTATCATAATTAATTGCAGCTGAAGCAAAAAAGTAAGATAGAAAAGGAGTGCTGCCAGAAGCTCCTGGAAAGATGAACAGTGCCAGTATGTTGTTTCCTGAGTGACTTACTACTGTATTTTCAGATGAGAATGTTCTCTCTTGTCTTCTGTGATTCATTAATAGTTACTTTTATAAAATCTCAATCCTGGGAAAAGAAAAAAAAAAAACCCCAAACCTCAGAAAGTTCCTAGACTGTTTGAAGATACAGAAAAATGCATTCTACCATGTTTCTTTTAATGAACATTTTTTTCCCAAGTTAAGACACCTGGGAAAGGTGAGGAGAGGAAAGACTTTTGCAGGGAACCAAATTTCTGAGCCACTGCATTCTTTCCTTCACAATTTCATCTTCTTCAACCCTCATTGCAGGGAATCCAGCTCAGATGGAAGAGCTGTTTCAGGAGGGTGCACAGCTGCTTCCACCTACTCTACAGCATATGGGAGATTTCTCCTGCACAGGTGGAATTCCACAGGCATTCAGCCTGTTAAGCTGACTTGATGCTGCTTAGCCAGCACAAAGTTAGTTCAGAAGGCTGGGTTATTGCAGCTGCATCTATGGATGTGCTTGGTTCCTTTAAACATGACAAGTACAGTGAATGTCTGCTAGGTGATACTTCTTGAATTAATAAGATGGAATAGAATGGAATAGACTACTGCAGTTGGAAGGGACCTACAACGACCGTCTAGTTCAACAGCCTGACCAAAAGTTAAAGCCTGTTATTAAGGGCATTGTCCAAATGCTTCTTAATCACTGATAGACCTGGGGCACCGACCACCCCTGTAGGAAGCCTGGTCCAGTGTTTGACCACCCACTCGGTAAAGAAATGTTTCCTAATATCCAGTCTGAACCTCCCCTGGCACAGCTTTGAACCATCCCCATGTGTCCTGTCACTGGATACAAGGGAAAAGGGCTTAGCACCTCCCTCTCCACTTCCCCTCCTCAGGAAGCTGTAGAGAGAGATGAGGTCATCCATTGGCCTCCTCTTCTCCAAACCAGACAAACTCAAAGTCCACAGCTGCTCCTCATAGGACATGACTTCCAGCCCTTTCACCAGCTTTGTTGCCCTCCTCTGGACACATTCAAGGACCTGAATATCCTTCTTAAGCTGTGGGGCCCAGAACTACAGGCGGTATTCAAGTTGAGGCCGTACCAAAGCCGAATACAGCAGGATAATCCCCTCATTTGCCCGGCTGGTTGTACCGTGTCTGATGCCCCCCAGGGTTTGGTTTGCCCTCTTGGCTGCCAGGACAGTCCATATCTAATGTATTGGTATTATCAGATGCTAAGATAATATGGAAGGCAGTAAGGTGCTGAGGTTGATAAATACTATAAATGTACCTGTTGTGGCTCTACACAATATACTTTGACATGAAATGCTGTATATGGTGTTTCTACTCTTGCCTCTACAATATGCTCTCTGTTTTGGACAGTTGTTTAGGAATGCGTAGATTAACCTTTGTGTAAATACAGCATAAGAATTCAACTAATCTGTCTTTTCATTGTCTCAGCAAGCCCTCCTATCAAAACGTTGCAACAATCATTGCCTACTTGCAGGAAGGGTTAGAAAGTTTGATAAATATCTATTAAAAATCTCGGTGATGCTAAGATATTCATATATATATAAAGCTATTATCATATTTTATTGTCTCTCTCTCCTCTCTTTATTCATTGTCAGCATATGCATATTCCAACTATGGACAATGGACCTCAGTTAACAACCCGTTTCCTGAATAAGCTGAGTGATATCCAGGTAAGGTACTTCCTCTTCTTTAACCAGATAGAATAATAGAAGGTGAAAATTTGAAAACATCAGAAAATAGTTTTTTTACTAGTGATGCTGTGGGCACCATTACATACTAATGCAGGCTCTTTTGTTTGGTGTGGTTGTTCTACCAATTTCTTCTTTTTTTGTACTTTTCTTGAGAACGTATAAGATGGGTGGAGAGTGCTATTTTTTTTTTTTTTTCCCTGTTCATCTTCGAAGCTACAAGAGAGTTGTAAGATATTACTGTTATCAGTGAAATCCAGTATTGTTGTTATAGGCTCCTTTTAAGGGAAAAAATAGATGAAGCATCTTAATAATCACGATCACAAACAGGCTAATGAATAAAGAGATGGGTGAAGTAGTAAGCACTCTCTGGGCGCAGTCAGCTGATCACCATTTCTGTTTCTCAGCATCTTTCCAATCACATGGACACTTCTTGTTCTACAAAATCCTGTCTGATTTGCTAAATATCAAAGTCTATTTGGAATCTGTGTTTGACCTCCATGTTTTGGCATAGGAGTCAATTCCTTTCCAGTTAACAGCAGAGCATGACACCCTTCTTTAGTTGCCTCTTTTCCTTAACACAGTTTAAGGAGTGGGGGATCTGGGAATAAGAGTAGGTCTTGGCAAGTTACAAGCCCCTTTATTTGAGATCTGATAGCAGCCGCTTAGCAGTGCTGTCATGATTTCTTCACATCAAGCCTGCTGGTTACTGTTCTACATTCTTAACTTTTGGCTCAAGAGGTTCTTATATTTGCTACTAAAATTTTTATCTTCCTGCCAGTAAGCCCTTAACCAAAAATCTTCCTGAAAGACTGTGAGATGTCCTGCACCACGTAGAAACTCTGTGAATCCCATAAAATAATCAATCAACTTTTAAAGAAAAAGCCCTCAATTTGATTTTTCTTTCTATTTTGCAGGCCCTTCGCTAGTGTGTAGAAATAATCTGACACAGGGTTCTTCTGATGAGACCCCCAAACAGAAACTAACCCTGAATTGCTGTCTGCTGTCATATGTTGACCCACCTAAAATCCCATGATAAGCAGTTTCATTTATGTAATGTTATTTATTCAGTGTGTTGTGCTCTAGTGCAGTTCAAGTTTAAATCCATTGCTATTCATTGTGGGTTTCTTTCATTGCTTAATTCAAGTAAGGTGAAGCAGCCTCGGGTAAGGGAAAGCCATCTTATATCATTTCAGTGGTTCTTTATTCTTGTTTCTCTACATATTCTCACCTTTCATAGCTGTTCATAGAATCACAGAATGGTTTGGGTTGGAAGGGACCTTAAAGACCATCCAGTTCCAACCCCCCTGCCATGGGCAGGGACACCTTCCACTAGACCAGGTTGCTCCAAGCCTCGTCCAGCCTGGCCTTGAAGATGTCTGTTGGTCTCTAGCATAACTACTTTCTTCCCAAGTGCCTGATACATCTGCCTAAAATAACTGTTGGTGTCCGTCACTTTATTTTTCTTCTCGTCGTATGTCCAGATTTATTTCAGGGACAAACTATAAGCTGATTTTATTGATACACTTTTGGTCGTGATGCATACTGATCATTCGTTCCATAGCGCTCTGCTCTGTATTAAAGCTATTTTCTTAGCATGTATATATCTTTAATGCCTAAAAGCATTTCTGTAACTCCTGTTACCTTCTGAGGTCTAGGTGGTGCAATGGATGTTAGGGCCTCCAACAGTTCGTGGTCAGCTTGAGTCTTCACTGATTACTTCTAATTGTAGTCATGGAACAGCTCATCATCAGAAAGATTTGAGGCTAGTTGTAGCTCCTTGTTGAGCGTAGCATGTGGAGATAGGTACTGCTTAGCAGTTTGTGTTGTGAGACAAGCAAACGCCTTCTGTAGAGGAAGACAACACTGGAATGTGTGTCCTTCTCCTTTGGCCAATAGATAGTGTGGATTAATAGAACAATTTTATCCAGCCTGCTTCCTGACGCTTCCTCCCATGCCCTCCCCCATCATCCTGCTTTCGCTCCCAACCAAGGCTCAGGAGGAGGCTGAAAAAGCGTGGATTGCTTCTAACCATTAACTTCTTGGACCTTTTCACTCTACACCTATGCATATAGACCTTTTCCGTATATAGACCTTACCGCTGTGTACATACTATGTGTCTATTAGTTACAGCCCAAGAGAAATCCATCACTCTTGGGAAGGGCTGGACTACTGTGCATATGTTTACTTGCTTCTTTAAAAAAGCCAATTGTGTTAGAACACTTCATCGTTAGAAACATGGTTTTAGAGAGAATGATGGCTGCTTCCCCTTCAGGAGTCTTAACCCTTAAGACTGGTTGTGTGTCTGTACTCTCCTATTTGTTGAGAGATGAGCTCATGTCCAAATGGATCCCAGGTTGTCAAACAAACCAGTGGTGCAACACAGAAAATGGAATATACCATATTCTTAAAATGACGGGAGTTTTCAGGAGCTTTTACAAAGGTCTTTTATATACTCCCTAGGAGAGGAAAATAGCAAAGATCTTCTTGCCGTATCGTTGTCATATTAGCATGGTGTGAGACCATTACTCCAAAGAATGTTCAAGTTCTGAAGAATAAAATGCAATGGAAATTATAGCCCAACACACCTTTAGTCTCTGTGCTGTTGCCTGAACTGGGGTGATGTATCCATTTCATGTTGGACAACGGACACTTATAAAAAAGTAAATGTTCTCAGAACCAACATTGTCCTATTCTTGGACCTGTGTCAGAGGTGCAGGGCTCCATATCCAAGAGCACCATACCGATTCCCTTATGTACAATACACCCTTGTTTAATATTTTCAGATCATCGTCCTTATTGTGTTTCCAACTCTGTTTACACGCTGCCCATTGTCCTTTTGCAAGTCCTCTGCGTTCAACAGGATTTCTTTGGATCTGAACAGCTGTTCAGTGGAACTAGAGCTAGAGTGACAAATTAGAAACTCATGGGCAGAACTGATTCCATTTCTCATACCAATTGAGGGAGGCAGCAATACACATTTCCCTTCGTGTCACTGAGTGGAAATCATCGTTATGAAAGGCTGATAAACATTTTAGATTAAGTTATTTACATTGTATACAGTAATGGTGTGCTGGTGAATGAATTAGTCATAGTACACTGCCTTCTATAACTGCTTTGAGTTAGAAGATTTAGAGATGAGATTCTTTTCTCTGGGAATTCACTCACTGAAATACCAGTCAGATGTTTTTGTGGTTTTGCATTCTATGCTTGGAGAACAAACAAGCTTTTGCTATGCCCTTTAAAATGTAGATCAGGATGCAACTTGGAAGGGATGGATAGAAGGTAAGGTATATTTTTTATACTACATGATATAGAATACATTTGAGCACTGCAGTCAAGACAGCAGTGAACAGACATTTAGTCAAAAATCCTATCTTTCTCAAAGTTGCATAATGTAAACAGGTAGAGCAGCAGAAAACAACCAGGGAAGGAGAATGGATGTGTTAATTTTTACAAAGCAGGACCTGCGGGGGGAAAAAGAGGGATAGGATTGACTAGCTGGAGGTCACAAAGTCTTTGACAGAAACAGAAAGGGAAGTTACGTCTCCTTTTATTTCCAGAATGAAACCATCTTGATCACAGTATAACATCTTCATTCTCCTTTTAATCCTGAAAGCTGTAGTTAAATGGCAACTCAGATTGGCCCTTGCAATTTCTCAAATCAACATCAGGGCATTAGATGAAACTACTACCTAAAGCCAGCAAAACTTACAAATAATCCCCTGACCTTTGCCTGCTTTCTGATTTTGGGAGGTGGGAGTGTCATCTTTTCTCTAAGTAGAGATATGAAGCTCAAAGACATCTCTCTTATTCTGCCTTTGCCCCCATCCTCAATAGAATTGCTCCACATTAGGGTAATCTAGTGCTTTGCGGTTAAAGTAATGATACATCTGGTTTTCCTTGGTTAGAGTTCCCAAGGCAACCCCACTGACATCTGGGAATATAAGCTGGAAATCCTTTGAACAAGTGATTTGTCCAAGGTCCTGTGTACACCATACCAGTGTTCAGTCAACTACTTTGCAGGCTGCAGAACAGGAGCAATGGAATTAGTAATGAAAAGAAAAAGTAGATGTGATACATGTGGAGGTCATTTAGAGGTTTAACCTGCTGGACTGAAGAGCAAAACACAAGCAGACTGAATATCATTCCTTCATGGACCCAGAAGTGTGTTTTTTCTGGCTCAGCCTGATTTGGAGCTGTTGTCTTTTCCCTGCTTTAATGTCCCTTTATCCCCTTTCAAGAACTTGGATCGGAGGAACTTTCTTTTATGCTCTCTGGAGAAATGATCATCAAGTGATCTTTTCAGCCTACATAAAGCCTCTGGAAACAGTCTCTATTCCTTGATGGAAAGTGTTTTCAAGCTCCCTGAGCATGGTACTATGAGGGAAAGGGCTCCCAGCTTACATCTGCCGCCAGTCTGTCCACCTCCACTTACGTACTTGAGTCCAATGTGCCTTTCTGGGGCTCTCTGAAGCATTGTTTATGGGGCTGGTGGCAAAGAGCTTTAGAACATGGAGCCAGTTTAACAACCGAAGTACTGCCTTGGGCCTGTATCCCTGGAAGGGATACAGCTCCCTGTGTTAGGTTGCCTTTGTCTCTGCCCAGTGATCGTCTTGGTTTGCGTATGGATAGACAACTTGTTTTGTTTGAGATACAATTCTCTCTAATTGTACTCTGTGGTATTTGTGATGGGTTTTATTTCACATTCAATCAGAATGCTATAATAAAATGCCACCTTGAAAATAAAAAGAAATAAATCCAAATGTGTTTGTATATTGGAGCTTGAGCAGGGGTATACTTACAAATGAATTAGTGAACTGACCTCGGGGAATGACACTATTAAACTGATGGAAAGCTCTAGTGAAGCAGGACTGTATCATCTCTATCAGTCTCGCCCCTTCCTCATCTACTTATTGGAAGATGGATAAATCTTCAAGCTGCGTTTAGGCTTTGCTCAAATCAAAGACAGAAGGAAAGGCATGAGAGATACTGTAAGCTACTATCAGGATGGTGGATCTGGATCTCTCTGAGGATAGACCTCAGAAGTCATCATAACTGTACACTGTTACTTTTAGCTTTTATTCTTAAACTCCACTTTTGCTTTGTTTCAGTATGGAAGAGAAGACAGCGATTGGGCAATGCTGGTGTCCTGAAGGTGAAAGAATTCAGACCCTGCAGACAGAACAGAAATGAATAATGACAACTTCTGTAGCTGCCTGTGCGTAGCATAGTTTCCGTATCGATTTGCTCCCCAGGATGATTGTTTCCACAATCCGACGAATGTGAACACAATCATTTTGATTTCTACCGTAATTCTGTTAGTAGAAGCCTGTCTTCTTGGTAGAGGTGCTAAATGTTAGCAATAGAACTTTCCTAATGGTTTTCTTAGTGCCTCCTGGTGTCTTATGTACAGTCTGAAAACCTGTAAAACGCTCTTCAACTGCTCTTCGGTTTGTTTGTTTTACCTGCCATCACCAGCAGAGCACGTTGTCATGTGACACGAGGACGTCGCCTGTTCATTGGCTGTAAGGTTCTATTGACGTTATTCTGCCTTGTGCTCTGTGTTCGGGAAACAACTAAGTTTAGCCATATGTTCTTTCTTTTCCTTTTCTGCTTGTATCGGAGATTCCCCAGTTTGCATAGCTCCCTAGATCCCCTCATGAACGCTCTGTCAAATAACTGCGCTGCCCTTCAGGCCAAAATTCTCTGGAGTTGATCTAGCCTGCCATACGCTCCCTGTTGGCCTATTGCCTTTCCCTCCACGGGGATACGCAGCGGCTCTCGGGCAGTGCAGACTTCTCTAATAGCTGAATACATCCTTCCATGCATGATGTACGGGGCTGGGCCAGGCCCTGCTGAGCCCCCACTGACATGCCTGTACCCCTCATAAGGCCTTCCTATTAAGGAACAAGCTACGTTGTCAACAGAAAATACCTAGCCCAAGAAGGAAAGAGATTTCATTCAAACTCTGTTTTTATTCTGATTAAGCCCATACTTCTTCACATACTGCTCCTCTCTCACACGCAGTCTTGATGCTGTTTGGAAACAATATAGAGCATGTATCCCATAGTTAGGAAAATAACTCCTGCAAATGTTCACTAACAATTATACTGTAATATTTATTAGCTTTCTCTTTTTGCACACAGCTTTGTTGAACAGCTTTAAGCTATCTTTTGCCAAAAAGGATCACCATATTCTGTATCAACCTTCCAAAGTGCTACTTCAGTGTAAAACTGGTGGAACTTTATCGACACTAATGGAGTCACAAGTAAAAGTGAAACATTCATGGCCATAGTTCGCAGTAGAGATGCACCAGTATTAAGGGAAATGTTTAGCACTTTATTTTTTTTAAGACCCAAGAGTATCTCTCCCATGCTTTTTAAGTCCTTCGTAGTTATTGGCATTTGTTAACATAGTTTAAAAAGGCAAAATATCATTTCTAATAGACCATCCATGCCTTACGCAACTGCTAAAAAGCAGCCTTGTGGCTTTCCTGTTCATTTTCAGTCAGATTCTGAAGACAACCCCTACTTAGCCATCACTTTCATTGCTCCTTCAAATCATGACTTTTACTATCTTTCAGTGCAGTCTAATCTGATCTTTTAATGAAGAACAGTTGAAGGTTCTCTCTGGCAATGTAACCATTGTTAACGTTCGTTGGATAGTTTTCTCTTTAGGATACAACTGCAAGCACAAATGCTGTTACACTTACAGTAGCAATAGTATTGCGTATCTCCTTTTCTGACCATTTGAATCTGTATCGTGTGCTGGTCTTCCTTCAGTATCTTACTATGTATTATATGCTGCTTGTAGTCTTTCTTTTTTATTTAATTAGATAGGTGGAAAAGTTAAGATGGGGAATATGTCAAGAGGCAACATGGGGTAGAGAGTTTTATCCATGAGACAAGTGTTGTAACTAAAGAGTGCCTTTAACTAGAGTGTGGCATGGAGCTCTCTAAGGATTATGTAATGAGCAACCACGTGGGGCTTCCTGTTTCTCAACTATCTAACCTGTCCCCTTACGTTCATCTTAGATTTAGCAACAAAAGGAAAAGTGGAAATATCTAACCTCAGATGCATGGCAAAGTGGTTGTATGATACCTTAACATCTTGGGATGTTGGCAGAGTTGACAAGTATCATATATCAAAAATCCCCATGAAGACACTGCTATATCCCAGTCATTCACCAGTCTGAATGAATAAGGACCAGTTAGAAGAATTATTTTACTGCGGTGCAAACCTAACGGTTGCATAAAACTCTTATTAAATTGCAAGTAATTTAATGTGAGGAAACCAGGCATTTCTGTTTATTGTGATTTGCACTGTTTCCTGCACTGACCAGAGACGCTTTTCCTTTTACTGCACATTTTGAGCTGATGGAGACTTCAAAATGAGGAGAGTTGGAACTGGCATGACCCACAGAAATGCGTAAGCTTTTCCAGGAGAGAAGAATGAAAACATGTAGTTTGTATGTGTTAGCTGTTGTCTTTAACATCTTGGTTAGTTGTTTTACTCCGGGTATGTCAACTCAAGGTTGTGCTTGTTTCCACATGGGATCCAGGTGAATAGGTTCTAGATTTTAAACTTTAAGACCTGAGTAAGGGAGCTGACGAGTCAGTATAATACAGGAAATCCTTCTGCTGTCCTACCCTGTGTTCTGCCACTGCATTTTTATTCTCTTAACCAAAGGAAAGAAATAATATGTGTAAATAATAGTGAGTATTTGGTATTACATTCTCCCTCTTCTCGCCTGTAAAATTTAGGAGGGAGCTGTGGTATTCCCTGAACTAATAATAGATTGTAAAAGAACATCTGCACATCTTTTCTCCATGTGCCCTATTTGTTTAATTGCAACAGATTTACATAGAAAGAGTTTGGTACATCATAACTAGGCAATTATCCATTCTTCATCACTTAGTTATGGTTCTGCTAATTGATCATTTAAGGCATAAGATAGTCTAACATTAGGAGAATTTGAGACTGTTCAAAAACAATCAACAAATTAATATTGTTGTGAGATATTTGCATAATTGGCTGCAATTATTTAATGTTTAATTGGGTTGATCAAATGAGATTCAGCCTTTCACATGCTTGTGTTTTGAAAATACTGGTACTTTAAAATGATAATAATGAACCCTAATTTTTCTATGTTCTTTCTTCTCCCTTTCCTCCTTTTGATTATTATTTTCAGTATTGAGCATGTCCTTGATTTTCAGTTTGGTGAGCATGATTCACGCATAGGAAAGAAGTCCTTCACATGAGAGAACTTATCATGAAACTGGCATTTCACACAAGCTGTTCTGATGCCAAGAGTTATGGTTTCAGCAACTGGCATTACTTAACTAGATTCTTATCTGCAACGCGGGCGAATTCGCTGAGAATTTACAGTGACAGATTCTGGTGAGAACGCTAATAAGGGTTTCTGCTTAGGGTAGATAATCTGTTCAGTCTGTAGCAGTCCAAAACAAACATGATTTTTCTGGGATATAAAAGAGAAGCCTGATAAGAAAAAAGAGAGGGAGAGATCTTTCTGCCCAGCCATTGTTTACACCTGTTCAACTATCTCAAGCCAAAAAGCAGTTATCCTCCACTCCTCTTTCTAAATAAACTCTTGTTTAGGGTTTACCTAATTCAATAGGGAGATATCATTGATTGTCTCCTGTATACTTATTTTATACTTACTTTTCCTCAAGCATGAAGAATGGTAATTTAGAAAAAAGAGATATTTGAAAGAGTCATTTGGAGTGCAAGTTATGTGAAATATCTGTCTAATACATGGTGTTCCAAGAAGGTAGGCAGAAAAGGAGCTAGCACTGATCTCACTGCCACCTCTATGCCACCCTCTCAAATTCAGTGGTCTGTCCAAAACAATCTGCATAACCTCAACAGATTGCTTAGTGTGAACTGTCTGTTGGGAGTGCCTTGCTATGAAATAGAATACAGAGATGGTAGCACGGCCTGCCAGAGTATGGCACATCCCTCTGCATGGGAGTCACCCTGCTGAGGGGAAGTTTTAATGTTCTAGCAGCCAGCCCGTATACTGAGAGGTTGGCAGGTGTAAATGATGGCCGGGTGTGCCCTGAGGGGGGATATTCCCTGCTGTCTTTCTCTCCCTTCCACACGGACTTGCAACCCCTTTCCCCAGGCTCCTATCATGATGCTACTTAATCACATATCTGAAAGTGACCATTTAAGCAAATTTTGCATTCTCTTTGCTTTTAGCAGTAGTAGCAGTTAAAAAAAAAAAAAGTGTTTTGTTCATCTTGCAGGTGTTCAGGGATCAGAATTGCACTTTACCGCCTACCCGTGTAAGGCCTGAACAGAGTGCCACTGGCTTTGTGACCCTGGACAAGTTATCTAACCTTTTTGTAAGTGCAGAGTAGTAATACTACCATTTATACCACTTTTAACTCCAATCCAAACTTTTACGTAAAAAGTTATTTTACTACAGATCAAATAAGCTTTCCAGAAGGCTTTTTAAGCAGCAGAGAAAGCTGTCATGTAAAGTCCAGTATTTCAAGGATTGCTTTAGAGTGGAGGTATCTTGATTATGCAGGAGAAAAAGGTTATTTAAATAAGAAATATATTTAAGATTTGCTGTATGAACCCACAAACAAATGAAATATATAGTTCAGAATGTGAAGAAGCATACAGCCCGATCTTGAGAAGAGAATTCACCTCCATCTCTCACACAGTGCTATCTTATTTAGAAGTGATGCTCAAAGGAAGCATTGTACCTCTCAATGTAGAGTCATTAGATTACAACTAGAGGTACACTTTGTCGGGTAGCTCTGAGACAGACCCCTTTATCAGAGGGACAGTAGACCTTGGCTACGAATTTTCTGAACTGCAATCTTTAGCAATTGTGACGTCAGAGCTGTATTTTACTGTGTATTGTCACTTGGAAAAATAATTCATAGGTCCTAAATCATTTAAGCTAAGTAACTTCTGATTAAGTATTTAATTTTTAGTCCTAATAGCAGAAGGCATTGCATTAGTGAAAAACACTGTTGTAGCAATTCTTCTGTCCATGCCTTCCTTTAAGCATGGGGGTAATGAGTGGGAATTCCAGGATGTTTTCCCTGACTGCAAAATCTGAGTACCATCTATTGCACAGTTGACAGACGTATCCTCAACTCCATAAACAAAACTAACTTCTCCATGACCTTGAGCTAAAACAGACAAGTACATTAGGGCTTAGCAGGTGTGGAACAATGCTGAATTAGAATAGTTGAGCCTTAGATTTGGAACAAAATTTTGGAATTAGTAGCTCAGATAGAAATCAGTTTCATTGAACATACTAGCAAGGTTAACCACACCTGAATTTGCTAAAAATAATGGTGTGATGTTATGCACTAATAACAACAGCATGGCTAGATCCTTCTCTCTCTCTAAACATGAATTTATACTGTTTGCTTACCTTAAAACTTAATTTATTGTGTCTGATTCTTACCACAATCCTGAATTCTTATGTCATGCTTTAAAAAATGAATCTTACATTTCATGCTCATAGGAAGATTTAAGAACTTGATACAGAATTTTAATATCTTTAAAATATCTGCTGGATAAAGTTAAGGTAAAAAAGGAAAAGACACCTTTGTGGAAGTAATTAACTACAGTGATCCAAATAGTTTTCCAACACTGACCATTTTTGGTTTTTTTACCAAAGAGGTATGCAGGGCATAGTAGATAAAATAAGCTTAGAACAAGAGTTGGGAAAATTTCTAAGAGCTGGTTCTCTTAATAATGCTCACTCTTCATAGAACTGGATCCTGTCAAGCTTAGAGCAGTCATTTAATGAGGGATGGAGCTCAAAAGCGATTTCAGGGGGTACTATCTTGCAGGAACAGATTTACTTTCATTTTATGATCAAAGCGATTAAATTATGAACACAGAATCTTAAATTTTGCACCTTTCTATTAAAATTTTGCTTTTCATTTTAGAATTCTGATACATTATCACTGAACTATTATCTTCAACTATCATGTCTCAGTAGGTTAGGAGAAGAAAGCAAACATTCTTACTCTTTATGTAATCACCTGTGACCTCTTCAGGTGAAATAACATGTTTTTTTCTCTACTCTACCCTACTAGCAGACTCTCGGAGTTTTAGTAAGCGCTAAGTGCTTGCAGCAAATGCCAGAGCAAAAAGTAAAGTGAAAAGTCTTCTGTCTCCAGAACAGGCATGCTAAGGGATGAGAGTAAAATCACCCATCAAGACAGGATGTCAGAAGAACATCATTACCATTCTCATTTAGTCCAACGCAGAGACTGCCCAGGTATACTATATGTCTAGCAGGATGGTAGATTGCTGTTGCTATTTAAGAATGCTCTTATTTAGTCACTTAAATACATACATCTATACCTACATTTTCATAACATGGGCCCTAGTATCTTAACTGAAACCTGCAACACAATTTTATATGTCAGGAAACAGTAAAATATTAGATCAAAACAAACAGGTAATGCTCCAGATCATCTAACAGTGAGAAACTCTTTTCTCCAGCTCAGTGGGCTACTCTGTTCCCATAATTTATATTGTTTCTAATGGCCCCGTAGCTGACTGGAACTGCGAGTAGGAGACAACTGTATCATTAACTCTATGCCATAGTTGAGGAAGTTGACCAGGTGTGAATCTATTCCCTCCATCTCCTGGGGAGATGGCTTGGATTTTAGCTTGGCCACTACAGTAGGGAGTGACAGAATGTAAAGGGTTCTTTGCCATGATGGAGACAAGTAAGAGTTTTATCTGAAACTATCTGCAGATAATTACTGCTGAAGCAGTAAATTTGGAAAGACGGATGTCCCAGTCTACCTGGCCTTCGAGGCATTTAGTAGGGTGTAGTAGTAGTTACTGAAACTGTAGCATATAAGCAGTGGGAAATTAGCAACTTAGAGGGAGACGTAAACACCTCTGAAGGGTCTCTGTTTTCTCAAATGTTAAAGTTAACTGGGTATTTTACAAGGATCTGAGCATATAAAAGCAGTAAAGGACAGATGTGTGAAAAAGTACTGGATAAACTA
Organism: Eurypyga helias; assembly: GCF_000690775.1. Classification (NCBI taxonomy): domain Eukaryota; kingdom Metazoa; phylum Chordata; class Aves; order Eurypygiformes; family Eurypygidae; genus Eurypyga; species Eurypyga helias. Next base: position 65,283 of record NW_010267395.1, read on the forward strand.
AAGGAAACTCTACCTCATTCTTCTCTAAAGGTTTTGTAGAAGCACAATTAAGCACTCCTAATGGCATTGTTACGTACAGACCATCTGGCATGAAAGAAACACTTTATATTTGTATGTCTATAAATCCTCTAATAACTGTATTTTGTTGGCAGTAGAAACAGTCTATACTATTTGCAGTTTTCCTCATCAAATCTGTAATTATGCAATGTTTCTGTCTCCAATAAAGGAATTTAATGGGCACCTGTTTGTGGCATGTTATGAAATCATCATTGTTGACTACAACTAACTAAGCATAATTATCCCATAGATGGGAGCTGTTATGAAATACATTCTTGAAGGCTGAATTACAGGAAAAAAAGAATTACTGAATGAAGTGTGGCATTTAAGAACAACGGAGCAAGATGCAAGTGGTGAGAGAGAAGCTAACTCTATAGTCAAAATGCAAAGTCTGTATTCTGCTTTCTGGCTTCCACTAAAGTCTGAGGATAGGACACTCGGAGGGGAGAATGAGGCCTTACCAATGGCAGACATCTACCCTGCCAAGCCTGGAGGCTGAGACAGTTGTTTCCCTTACAGTGAAATGCTAGACAAGTCAAGCAGCAAAACTACCTACCTGCTAACCATGTTGTCATGCAACAGCTGTCAGCATGCCAGGCCCATGTAGCAGGGGTTGAATTCAGCCACCATTCTGAGGGGTTTGGGGTGATGAACTCAGTGCAGAGAAGGAAGCCAGAAAACGATGTTATACTCTGAGCACTTACTTCACAGGTGCTTTTGAATAGTCATTCAAAGGGTGGTTTTGAATAGTCATTACTTTAAAGTATGTCAACCAATGGAAAGCCCTTTGAAGATGGAGAACACTCAAAAGTGAGTGTCATTAAAATTTTGACATTTGCCATGTGTAGTAACTCTATTTACCAAAATACTTGACGTATTCCCCCTTTTCAGTGCAGGGAACACTGTGATTAAAGGTAGTACCGTTCCATGCTGTGGTAAAGTACACATCAGGGTAAATTTTCCATCTGGTTTCGTCCTTGGTGACTTCAGAGAAAGCTGGCATGGATACAGGACACTAAAGAAGTTGTAGACAGGTACGTACTAAAAGTTGTTATGTGCTGCTAGGAGAATAAGCCTAACGTGTCAGAATCAGACTTTATTCCTGCATTTTGGTCTCTCCACTTTCATCCTAAGGCAACTTTTCCTAACTGGAACCCTAGCTTGAGCTTTAGTAAGACAGCTTTCAAAATTTGCTTATCCCAACTAGTAATAATTTGAGTACACTTGGAGCAACCTGGTCTAGTGGAAGGTGTCCTTGCCCATGGCAGGGGGGTTGGAACTAGATGGTCTTTAAGGTCGCTCTGAACCCAAATTGTTCTGTGATTCTGTGACTGATCCTCAGAGCTGGAAAGGGTTATATTCCTGCTTTTCACGACGCAGAGTGGGCTTAAGAGACACATAGACCTATGACTTCTAGCAAAATTTAAAAGACACCCCTTTTCTTCCCCTTTGAAACATCTCAGTAGCCAGCAATGGTTCTGTTCAATAAAGCCCTTGTTGCAGTACCACCACGACCACTGTGTTCTTGGGGATGGAGAGTATCAGTTCTGAGGACTCTGATCTGGGATACATAGTCTTGTAAAGTTGATTTGACAAAAAAAAAAAAAATTAAAATATTACAGTTGGAGGACGAAGCAGAAGAAAAACCCTCTGTTCTGGATATATAAGCAGGGCAAGGAAAAAAAATTGGGCATTCCAACACAGGCAGTCAATATTAGAATTAGAAATGCCAGTTTGGAAGGTATATCAACAGAAGTGTTGAATTTCAGTTTTTCTTCTTCCTTGAAGATCGGTGATTTTAACGGAGCGGCTACAGAATTGCCCTGCTTGCCAAGAAGAGCAACATTTTCTGTAGTAACACCTTTGTTGTTCTGGATACTTCTCCAAAGAGGAACTTGTAAAAGCAAATACAAGTATGTGGAAGGTGTCTACTTCTCTCTCTCCCAAAGGAATGATTTTTAACGTCAGGTAAGAAAATGTTGGTCCTGCTTCACCTGCAGGTGGGATTACATTGTGTCTGTACCAATTTAGCATACTAAATTTGGAGCATTGCTCATGCCATGTTATATAAGACAAAACTGTTTGTCTTAACTCATGTAAGTTCTCGTGGATCATTCAAAGAAATTATTTTCTTCTGAAGATTTTTCGGAACAACCTCTGGTTTATAACTTTTTTTGGTCTTGCTCATGGAATAGTCATTTTTAAAGGTTCAGCTTTGGTTCATTTATGCTCATTGTGATACACAGACGTTTATTCTTTACTTTGATGGCAGTATAGGCTAATATATTTTAGAGTGAGCTAAAGGAAATTCATGTACAAATAAAATATCCTAACCAAACTCAGTGTTGGTGAGATAACATCTGACGTTAAAGGGTAAGTAGAAAAACAGATATTCAAAACAGGTCAGTTGTAACCGCAGATTGTGTAAAATGCAGCCACAACTTGGTTTTAGACACTCTATATGTTATCAAAGGGATTTAATAATGAAATATTTTCAATTGCTGTCTTCTTGGGTGAGATAACAACAATTGCATGTGTAAGGCACATGTGCATATTCATAGCCTACAAAACAGATGCCTTTCAGACAAAAGGCTGATCAAGTTAATTCTGCTTTGGTATGTGGTGATACCTGCCGAGCAGGCGATCTGTAGGTGCTTGGCAAGCAGGCCAGCCATCTTCAGCACACAGCATGTGTTCAAGGGCCCCTCTGGGTCTGCCCAAAGGCAGGTGTGGGTAAAGCACCAGCCTAGATAGAGCCTGTGCAGCTGAAGCTGTGTCATGGTACAGAATTGTGAGCTTTGCAGGCTTGTTTGTGGGAGGGAGGTGATTTTATACCCGTCCTTTATAGATACACAAATTAAATACATGTTGGGAGGCTGCCACTACCAGAAACACTATCACCTGTGAAACAGCAAAGCTGTTCTGGCTCTCATTTTGACAAGGATGAAATTCATCTGGTGTACCACACCTAAGTGGAAAGCAAAGACAGTGACACACCTGCCTGTTAGGTGAAGTTTACCTAGATCATCACCAAGCAGAGCCACTGGAAACACTACATTTCTGGGGAAACTTCAGCTGGTATTAGCTTGGACCCTATCTTGAGGTGACTTTCATGCTCTTGAGCATGATGAAAAAAATGTCTCCATTCTTCTTAGTTCCAGCTGCTCCATCCATGACCTTCCCTTTCTGGCACTGCTGCCACTACAGCAGTTGCAGGGTGTCCAGATTACTGCTGGACCACGGAAAGGGGGAAAGCATCAGCACAGGCCCCGTGCATAGGAATAGCAGGCCTGCTCTTCCAGCCATGGCAGAGGTTTTAAAGAGCTGAAGCCGGTTAAGAAGTCATGCCCATGTGAAATGTTAGGATTTGAATATCTCCCAGGTGCTAGCCACTTTTATTATGGCTCTTAAACTTTTATGCACCAGACCTTGCTTAAGTCATTGTTAAGTTCTGCGTTGGGTTTTTTTTTTTTTCCCTTTAGCTCATATAAGACTTGTGCCTGAGCAAAGACTGTAATATTTTCATTATTGTAAAGTCACACATTGGAAAGAAGATTTTGTACCTTCATCATGAGGGTATGGCTGAAAACTGATTAGAACAAAGACAGTGAAAACACATCTATTTAGGAAATTTCAGTGCTTAAAAATTTGGAGAAAAACATCACAGATCAGACTATGGTCCTAGCATCTGGTATCTTTTACCCCTAGAGAGGGGCTTCTGACCATCCCATTGCTCTGGATCCTACAAGCTAAAACTCACATTGCTTCTAAACGCTTATAAACTCTACATCGTTCCTTTCCTCTGCCACAGAGTCTGTTCTTACTTATGTCGTGCCAAGAACAGAAAACCTGAGTGGATTGTCTGCTGCTTGTATTCCTGTCTCAAAAATGCACCCCCACAAACACCAGCCTCTAAGCATAATTCATAGCACTGGTTCCCTTTGCTATTTCCTTCTTTTGCAGGTGAAATGCTTTAAATGGCTCTGCAGGAGAAAAACTTGAGTCTGAGTTAACTCAAGGTTAGAAATCCTCCCTGTTCCCTGCGGCCAATCAGTTTTCTGCAGAAGGGTCTCCCTCTGAAGGGGGTAGGGTCAGTAACTCACTGCCAGGGAGAGCTCCCCTCTGTCCTGTACCTGGTGAAACGGCCTACTTAACTGTCAAGTGGCAGTGATCTTCACGCTCTCATGCCACTTGCAAAGTCATGATGAGGGTTGTGAAGGCGAGGCAAGAGTTCGTTATCCATCATACGTGCCCTTCCTAAGAGAAAACACATCTTCTCTTGCTCTGTTTTTGTATCTTCATCTACCACGAATGATGGTGTTAGGCTGGGAAGTGCTAATAGCTGCTATCGGGTGAGTCATTAGTCCGAAGATCCTCAGATTTGTCAGTGGCTGTGCCAAGGACTTTTTGGACTGCGGAGTTTGTAACCTCTGTGTCTGCTAAGGTGCAGACCAGAGAAAGGTAGCGCTGCATTTGCTTTTCTCAAGGAGCAGAGAAACAGTTTTGGGAAGGTGGGGTTTGCTTGCGTGGCACACTGGGGGATTCCTGAGTAAGGAACCTGCCTTTTGCCACTGAGGCCCATCATATTCTTGAAATGAGAGCTTATTTTTAATAGATAAACAAGGTAAAAAAATTACATTACATAAATTAATTGCCTGTATTTTTGCTGTCATGGAAAGAATCTGGTGAGACCCAAATGCTGGTGCACTTCCTCCCTCTCACCGTATGATTTCCAAGGAAGCAAACGTTAGGTTTTTTGATTTCAGGGAAACCAGACTACAATCTGTCAGCCGAGGCAGGGCATTATCTAACATGTGCATGAAAGCCTTGTGGCTGATACTGGCATTATGCAGATGAACCATAGCCAATCAGCAGATTTTTTTAGGTCAGATAACTGCTCTGTTTTTGAAAGATAAGTGTTACTGAGTTCCTACCTTGCAACTCCTTACCTCTGCTAAGGTGAATCTTAAGAGCTTGACTGTAGCTCTTACAGCTGTTTAACGCTCAGAGTCCTTTGGAAGGATTTGCTTTGTTAGTCTACATGCTGCTACATCCAAGCAGCCCAAAGGAGCCTTATTCCACATTTCGTTTCACATTCCAACAAAAAACTATCGGCATCTGTACTATTTTCCCATTTTTTGCATATATGTAACATTGGCAAGCCTTTTCAGTACTTCAGAGAGATATCAGTAAGGCCAAAGTTCAAGCTGACGAAAGGGAAATTCCCCAAATTTTACAGGCTAACATCACATTTAAACACAAACTTTGTTTTCTGAACATGTACATATTTCTGCCAAACCTCACGGTCTCTTTGTGGCAACTTTTTCCTGGAAAGAGAAAGTAACATGAACAAGGCTTTATTATCTGTTACTACGATTTAAGCAGCGTGAGGGAAAGCCAACAATGTTTGATTCAGGGAAACTCATCGAGTCATACATGAAGTTCAGGGCAAAATTCATCAGCTGTAGAGTTGTTTAATCTGCTTTGACAAATTTTTTTTTTTTTTTCTCTCATCAAATATATATTTTCAGGAAAACATATTTCTTTGTTTGTGCAGAACTGGTAGCCAGAAAAAATATATGGTTTCATTTAAAAAAATGAAAAGTAATTTTTCAGAGAAAAAAGCAAATTATGACCCACAGATCATCACTAATCAACCAAGTGTATTTTAATGATTACTGTTTCACTCAGTATTAAGAAGATAAGTTTGAGATCTTTCACACGAAAACTGAAAACCAAATTGCAATTACCGTAAATGGCTAAAACCATGTTGGCCTGTAACGGATTTATTTTTAAAAGGCACCGCTACTCTTGGTTTCCTCTGCAGTGCCTCATAGAGGTTTATCAGATAAGAAGTGATTTTCATTAGGGAAAAATTATAAGCAATCTGGAAAGGAAGAGAAGATGAAGCAGTTACCCTTGATCAATTCCCTTCTGTGCCTTTGAGCAAGGCAGGTAACTCTCCTAGCTCCTATTTTCCAGCTGTAAAAGGGGGGTAATAGCTCTCAGCAAGCTGAGAGACTCCTGTGAGGATAAATGCATGACAGGCTGTATGATCAATGAGCAATGGAGGCCATATGGACAAGAAGACAGATTCCACCATGGCTGCCTTCCCCACATTAATTTGTAATAGTGTGCTTACTCTTTCAATTAAACCTTACAATCACATTTCTGCCAAGCTCAGTGTTGCTTCCAGTTTCAGTGAAACTTCGCAAGCTGGAACATTGCCTACAGCTGACAGTGACATTTAAATGCAAGAAAATCAAGCTTATGCATGGCCAAACCTTCTACAATTCCAGGCCTTGCCAGTCTACAGCATTGATTCTGGTTTAAACAAATAAACATCCAGCTCATTTTCACCTTACCTTGGAAGAGTTTGCGTTGCCTAAATGTTCCACTCTGAATCCCAGGTGATATCTTCTGGGATTATGAGTGTTTAAAAGCAAATGAATTATTCCAACAACAGGCATCTAGGCACAGTGCTGTGTTTTTTTCAAAAGAATGCCTGGCCACCTGAAATTTAAGTCCTTCTCCTTTGTGCATGGGGTTCAAACACAAGCCGGACCTCAAAGGAGGGAGGCAAGTTGCAAGAGGAAGGACTATGGAGACTGCACCAGAAAGTCAGGTTTCTGTGCTTACGTGTTCAGTAGCCATAATTTTTGCATACACAGTTTTGTTATTTGAGGAACAGCTGTTTTGCAAGTACAAAGTTCTTTTATGTTACTAACCAGCATAGAGTAAACGAATCCACACAGGTGAGACTTGAAGCGTTTACTGTGTTTATTTTTGTGATCTTGACCCAAGCCCACACAACTAGGAAACCCCACAGCCATCCATGGAAAAAACAACACACGGGTTATTGCTTAGGAGAGAAAAGGTGGACTTGAGGTGCAGCTCAGTGCCTTAACCAAGATCTTTGTGCTCCGAAGCTCCGAAGCTTCATGTGCAGTTCATAGCAGCAAGAGCCCTTGGGTGCCTGCCGGAGTTAGGGAAGAATCGAGCCTTGTGGACTCTGCCCTGGCCAGATGGGCAGGATGCGGTCAGGCAGGTTCTGCTCGCCGTACCTGCGGGAGAGTCCCTTCCACAAGGAGGTTATTCTGCAGCTGCCTTCTGGCTCCTCTGCGTAGCACCACGTTTATTTAGCTGACCAGATAATCTTTGGGTGTACAAGATGAGGTAAGGTGGCTGAGACATAAAAAGTAAGACCCGTGTTTGGCCTCTTCCTTCCTGCCCACAAGTGAACTATTTTTGCTGCTTAAACACACTCCATAGTGCTGGTTTAAAAGAAAAAAAATTAAAAAGTACCAAAAAGATTCTTCCATGACCTCCACTGCAGAAGTAAGAGCTGACATCTGCCCTGGAGCCCCTGCAGTCACTATCAATTACGTTGATGTCTGTATCTTGTCCCTGCTTCAGCTTTTCCAGGTTAATGCGATTTTTAAATGCCTGAACTGCAGGAACATTCATTCCCTGATAATACACAGAGCTCCCAACTTTTCTTCATTTAGCTTGCGCCTAAACCCTGCCTTGTCTCCAGCGATCAGGTTGTGACCCCTCTGATTTCCACTGGCAGGATGACTCTAGGTTGTTTATCACAATTTTGACTTTCCAGGCAAATTATTCTTTTAACTTAAGATGCATGATTGCATCTCTCTTCCTAGCCGAAGAAAGATGTCTGTCGAGGGGTATGTGCACTTCTCCTCTCCCTTGAAAACTGTAAGGAACGCAAGAAGTGGTGTTGTTTTTCATACACAGAAGGGAGAAAAAAAGGCTTGCATATTTTCAGTTCATAATAGCTTCCTATGAGTAAATGCAACACTGCACAAGAGAACAGTAAAACCTCTGTGGGATAGCGATGGATTTTTAGACCTGCTGTACATAATCAACCTCCAACCCTGCTTACAACCTAAGTGTGATGTGCTCTTACATTTATGCTTCGGTGCATTTTATTGGTGCAGACCTACAGCTGCAGCCCTACCAGTGAAGATGCATTTTTCGGTTTATATAGTAAGATCATACCTGGCCACGGCCCCACACAGGAAAAGCTGTACCAGGAACAGCACATTTTTTGCTAGAAGAACGGAGTCATGTGGGGCTTTGGTTGGCACAGCGCTGCTGGGGAAATCACAATTCACCATGCTCCTTGTTGGCATTGCTGTTAGCAGAAGTTTGGAATGGAGTCACAGTCTCACAGGACTCTCATAGCTCAGGAAGAACAGATTGCCTTTAAACTTACTGATCCCAGGCGACTCAGGTCTTTGGTGTTTTCTTGACAGCCCTGGGAGCTTGTGTGAGTTAGAACAGGCTTTTGCAGAGCTTTTGTAATGCGCCGTGATTTGTTTTAAACTAGAATATCCCTCCTTCACCCATAACTACTTCTGCCACATTACTTACATGAGCAGATTTGAGTACTGCCTCCTCCAGAAGATCATTTGTAACCATTTTGACTTTAGCTCATAACCACTTACTTACCTGCTATGAGGAGTTTGCCAATAGATTGAGAAATTGGATCTTGTTCTAGTTACCTTCCCAGTTTTAAATCTGGTGCAGAAAAAAAATACTTCAACGCTCCAGACAAAATAACATCTTCTCTCTCCCCTTCCATCCAGCACCCTGTTCTCAAAAAAAGGAAAGCAAAAACAAATATAGAGAACAGAGATGGAGAGTGTATTTCAACGTGAAGCCTTCTATATCAGTCCTGCCAAGAAACACAACAGTATTAATTCATTTTATACTTATTTAAAAGCTTTAGTACTATGTTTCTTCCAAACCAAACAAAAAATTAAATAAAATCCCTCTTATGCTGAAATAATGTACAAAGGGGAGCATTCGGGAGAGTCTGCTGAAGAATGGACCGCAATCATCACCCCGTGAGCGCTACCTTACAAGTTTAGTTTCTGAAGTCACATTCTCTACTTTTCCGTTAATACGCCCCAGATCATTACCAGTAGTATTCAGACTCATAGTAAAGTAATTAGTAATCCTTTGCTGTTTGAACTTCAGCCTGCCATTCACTTTTCAGTCTTGATACTGGTTTGTTCTCCCAGTGGGAGGAAACCCTGGGCAGACAGGGCAACATTACTGCTCCTGAACCCTCCATGCTTGTCTCCCACGCTAGCCAAGTGGCTGTACCCGCCGTGTGCCATAGCTGAGGGTGAGTGTCCTGACATGCACACGCTCCTCTGCATCCCTGTCTCTTCATCCTGCTGGGGGCTCCATCTAAGGACCACCACTGATTTGCTGAGAAGAAGTAGCAGCCACTAATTGATTTGGACAAATTTTCTCCTACTGACTGTCTGTCTTGCCTTTACATTGTTCTGAATTAGTGCTGGCCAGTGGATGGCCAGGCCTGACCCATAATAAAGTTTTACTCTCCCCTTTTGTCCTCCTGGCAATGTCGATGGGGCAACCTGGTTGCTGCCATTGCTGATGTAAGGTTCTGGGGAACAGGGAAAGGAGATGGGGACAAAATAGAGACTCAAAGTCAAAGCTGTCGGGGCTGGCTCAGAAGCAAGGCTGTGTGAGCCAGGCTCTGTTCTCTAAACACATGGCGGGAGATGAAAGTGGTCACCTAACTTTTGGGCAGTAATGGGAAGTTATCATCTGGGCTATTGCATTAAATAAGGCTGAGGGAAAGTCTCAAGGAGAACACACCTGAATTTGAGTTACTTTATTGTAATTTCGATTTCTTGTTCACCCTTCTTTGTGAGAAAAAAGGGTTCTTATTCATTCACAAAAAGCAAGAAGACATTAGCATGTTGACTTTAGAGCTTATGTTGTTTTTTCTAGGATCAGTAATACAGTCTAACCCAAAATCACGAGTCACGTCTTACAACCCTTCAAATCCCACCCTGAAAAATCCCAAGCATCTTTTGTAAAATAACCCAACATTTGGATCTCTCTTCCTTGGCTTTCATGTTTTCAAACTGCATGATACACATATTCTACCTTTCCTCTCCATCATATGTGCTAAAAAATAATGTTTAAAAATAATTTTTTCCTGTCTACGGCATGTAGAGCTTTTTTTAAAAAAAGTACTGAGTATTATGGAGCTTGCAATAAACCACCGACAGCTGTTTACACTATGTTGTATTTTTTCTAACAGTGTTAAGACATCCCTACTTTATGGCTGCAGACACTTTGAAGTAGTGTTGCTCATCTTTTTTGTCATCTCTTACCTCTCCTTTTCTCAGGAATCTTTGCAGCCATATCTATTGGAGATGTCACAGAGTTAGCCAACAGCCTACTGATCTTTGCAGATTGTGTATAGCAGCACTTTCGTTAAATGAGTGTTTTCAAATGTCTGCTCTTCTATCTACTAACTTTAATTGTCATGACCATGTCTTTACCTTTTCATGAAAATTATCACAATATTGGTAGTTGCTTACAATGAGGAGCAGACTGCCAGCATTATAATCCGGTGCTAACGTGTCATGCAACGAACGCACATCACTTCAGATGGGGTCCGGTGCTCTGTGTGGGACTGGGAAGGACCCAGCTTTTCCTCCTGTCATGGAAATCGACACACCCTATTCTCTAGCCCTTGTCCCTTGATAGGATTTTTCAGGGTTCTTGTCTTATTAAGGATATGCATTTGTAAAGTACTTAATCCCATGCCAGTGAAGACCTTTGATGTGAGTATAACCTTCAGCTTCATTAATGTCTCTTGAGAAACACAGTCCTGTCCCACCAGCCAGCAATGCTGACCACTCAGGCTCCTTCTCAGGTGCTTGGGGAGTTCCTTGGCTGCAGCTGAGCCTGGGGGATGCCGCTTGCTGTCAAGGTTACTTGCTGCTTTCACTTCATTTGCTCGGAGTAGGAAAGCGGGTACAGTCAGTGTTGCCAAGGGCTTGGGCCTACACGCTGTGAATAGAGACCAGCTTTACAGTCTGTCTGTGGTAAATGTACATTTTAGGGCATTATGACCAAAATACGAGTAGGGTGACGGGGAGAGATAGAGATTAATGCCATAGTATTTAAGAACAAACTTCAGTTAAGAAATTTTCGGCATCGTACAAGAAAGGATGCTTCCGCTGGATTGCAGGAATCCTACAGGCAAGGCTCCTGCCGGGAAAGGGCTTTCCTCGCATTCTGACCAAACCAGAGTTTCATTAGTTAGCAATAGATGGCGCTGAATTTCCACTGTCCAACGCCGTCAGCCAGAAAATGTATTTGAAGTAATTAGGCCTGCAAGATAACACTTAAAAGGGTTACTGCTGAAGTTGATGAAAGTGTGTGGGCATAGAGAGGCAGGGGCGCCAAGATGCTTCACCAGCTGAGTCTGGCTGCCAGAACAGGCTGCCAAGACAGTCACAGGGAAGGAGCCAGGAACTGGAGAACGATTCTTGAGAACAGCTACCGCGATCCTCTAGCAGGCTGGGTCAGGTAATGCCTGTCATTATCAGCGACTGAGGATCCCAGGCCAGGGGCGCTAAAATCCCGCTGGAGATTCTCGGTCTAGTCGGTGGTTTGTCACAGACTCCCCACGGCCTGGGATTAACCCGTTCCCCAGCGCAGGGGACACATCTGAGCTGTGCCATTTGGAGCGAGGCTGTGCTGGCAGGACGGGAGAGAAAGGCTTCAGCAGCTCTCTCGCAGTCCTGCCGGCTCATCACCCCGCGGCTCTTGGCGCTTACAGGTGTGGGGACCAGACACAGCCATTTCTCACATGAAGCAGAAGGGAGAGGGAAGAGGCTTCCCTACTGAATTTTCTGGCAGCAGCAGGGAGCACCTCCTCAGCATTGGGCTCAGCGTTTGCATTTCCCATTGCACTGGCTTTTTCTTTTGTGTGCTAGCCCAGCACCCCAAAGGTGACAGGTATAGGTGAGGAAAAGGACAGGAGAGTTTATTGCAATAGCGATTCACTCTCAGGCATGCTGTGGAAATGCAATTCATCCGAGGAGAGGTTGTCCTGCTGGGAGGCAGAGCACAGCTGGTGCCATATGGCCCTCTCCATCCTGCTCGCTTAGCTATCCTCACCTGGCCATGCCGAGCAGCTGCCTGCAGCCCCTGCACGCATTTCTCAAGGCTGCACAGTCTGCTCTCATGCAGGATCATGCATGAGATCCCTGTTTTTTAAGGGACCATCCGACATGATGTTACTTGGAGAGGTAAGGGTGAGGAGGCTGTGTTTGCCATGGTTAGTTGGGAGGAGCGTGTGTTGCACGCTGCAAGGCAGTTGTGGGCACCGGTAGCCCTCAAGTGCTTTGCCAAAATGAGACATGTCATGAAGACCATTCACAAACTTGTTTTCCTAGACAGTTTTCTCCCCACAGACACACGTAAACATAACTTGCAGGGCTTTTTTTTCCATCATGGAAAAATCTGCATTTCTCAGAAGGTTTCTCCTCAGACCTGTTTTGCACAATGGAGTGAGCACAGTTGAAGTGCCTTGTGGGTGATGGCTGTGTGACGTGCACGCTGGGCAGTACACCTTTATTAGGTGGGCAGGAGCTGGCCCTGCTGGAGCCAACAGAAATAAGGGTGGGCAAAAGGAAACTGAATAGCCCACCAAGCAAATTCCTGATCAAGGATGTGAATTGGGCATGGAAGATACAGAAACATAGTGTCAAAGCAAAGAAGACAGGAAAATTTTGCTCAGAGAAACACCATTAGAAAATAAAAAGCAAAAATGTAAATCTTGTATTAACTTTGCAAAATCACCAAAATTTGTCAGATCTGACTCTAGGTCTGGTTGCCCATCAGGAAGGACCAGTCTGTGGATTGTCTTGTGTGAGCAAAGACATCCAGGTTTATGAGGCTCATCTGGACTCTTAGTCCTGCATCCTCCAAACCAACTGAATGTTGCAGGACCTAATAATCCTCACCTCAATAGTGTCTGCTGGTTTAGAATATGACTGTTGACGAGCTTGGCACCATTAAAGCAAAGTATAGTGGACTGATGTTTGAAACGTGTAGCCTAGAGGTTTAACTGTGGAAGCTCCTCTGCTCCTTTCCTTGCCTCTTGTCTCTCCACAGTGTCTTTAACCAAGGACTTCAGTTGTCTCTCCCAGTTCCTCTAGTAGTACTCACCTTACAGCAGTGGTGTGAAAGGGATCGGTTGCATCTCTGTTCAAAGATCTAATTAGAGGTGGTATTATTATTATTATAATAACCATTATTATTATTATAACTATTATTAATACTACAACTACAACAATGGTACCTGTCTGCAGTAGTTTGCAAAAGAAAATATTGGCATAGATTGAAGTTAAAGACAGTTAAAGGAGTCCCCCTGCCACCAACTCAGTCTCCTACCTGTGCTCACAAAGCTGACTTGTACCCACACGCAGGAAGGGTCACCTGTCCTCTTCGGCAAAATCTTAAAAGCCCCATTGTTAAAGGATCCTAAAGGCTCTTCAGTGGCAGAAGTTTGCTTATAAAGACACTAGGAGGGCTGTGGTGCTTATCTAAGACTGCGAGACTTTCGGATACTCAGCCGATGTTGAAAGTAGGCCGTTTCACCTCGGTTGTCCGTCTGTGGCTTTGGGAGCTCAGCTACAGGCAGCAGGGTTTGGAAACGCTGGGCTTCGTGCTGGCAGCTCGTGCTGTTCCGAGGGGAGAAGAGGTGACTGCTGCCACTGAGCAGCGGGGTGTTCCTCTGCTTTTTCACATCGTCAGACAAAGGGTGTACAGAGCAGGGAGACCCATAAACCCGCTGTAATTAAAATACCGAACGTTAACTGTTAAAAAGTACTCTGAAGAAAAAGACTCTGAAAGAGTTATTAAAAATCACAGTTTTCAATTACTGCTAAATGAAGCAATAAATGCCCATACAGTTAGTGATGTATCCTCATTATTATTCCGAACTTGTGCCGTGCTGTAATGTGCGCTGGCTGGCAAGTGCAACGAGCTGCGCCAGGCCCAAGTGATTCTCCAGTGCCTCCCTTCTTCCAGAAGGTGTTGCTATTAGACAGCGCTCTTAAGGACACACAAAGTCGTCTAGAAAAAGCAGGGCGGAATAAAATGTGGTAAGGCTGGATAAAAAATGTAAACCTTACTAAGTATATAGAATTCAGTGACAAGGATTTCTATTATGCAGGGAAAAGAGAGCCTTTAGTGTAGTATGTCTCCACAGTATAAATAGTTCGGCAAAATGTAAACACCAAATATTTCCACCAGAGATCTTTGCAACCTCACATACAGTAGCTCTACTTTTCTTTTTCATTAAGGACTTCTTTTAATAAAGGGGCTTTTGTGGACTGAATTGGGAAAAATAGCAGCCACCTGTAACTTTTTTTTTTAAACCTAACAGTACATACAGTACATCTATCGAAAGCGGAGGAATTTGAAACCTGCAGACTTTTAAAAGAAGCAAGTTCCACACATGATATAAAACAAATGCCATGTGTGCACCAAGCCAAGCATATTAACAAAAGGGCAGGGGCATTTCCAATATTGCTTAAATAACTCAGGCTTAATAATGGGCTCTTTTCACACAAGCTCACAAAAGCTAAAATGTGTTTAAGAAGAAAAACATGTATTTTCATTGTATTGTGTGGCAAGAACCCTATTTTTTTTTAAAGCCATTAACCTAAGCATGTGAATTCTCTGTGGGGTTTTTTGGGGGGTGAATGTAGCACCTTGATGTAGAGCTGTTCTCTATGGATAAAGATTGGTTTTCCTGGACCGTTATGTATTTCTTGCCTGGCAGAAGTACTCCCTTGGGGTCCCTTCCCCACTAGGTAGCTGTTACAGGAGTCCCCTGGGTACTGCTTTGTTTGCCCTCAGTATTCGGGGAGAAGCCCAACATTAGGTAGGTACAGAGGCTGACGCAGTGCAGAGGCTGGTTTTCAGAGGGGCAGAACTTGCACTGTTCCTGCTAGAGCTGGGTTGGTGTCTTTGGATGCTCAACAGTCCTGTGTGTAAAACCCTGAAATGGTCCCAAAGGTGGCACTTCTAAGCCGGGGCAATCGTATTCAGGTAAATTATTCTTCAAAGGTAGCAAGTCCCTTGTTTTTCACAGCCCCAGATAACTTACAAACCCATTCCTCAGCGTGACCATTCAGCTTCTGCTCTTGGTGGCTGGCGTGCTAGTGGTGAGCCATGGTGGTGCTTTGCAGGGATCTAGACTCAGTAGCATTTCCTTAAAAAGGAAAAAAAAAAATATTTTTAACACGATTGTGCCTATGTGTTTCGGTCCAGAGGAGAGTGACAAGGAGACAGGACAAAAAGATACCAAAAAAGTGACTCATGCAGGAAATTTGAAGTTATGCGTTGGTTGATATAAACGGTCCTTTGTATAGAACTGTTGTTCCCAATCTTCATTGGCTTTGAATAAGCAATACAACGTGTCACACATTGCTTTTCCTGTTGGCCTCTGTTTAAACTTCTCAATTTCCTGTGGCCACAGCAACGTTAAAAGTTCTGAATAAAACATGTACCGTCCTTTCATATAAAAACAAAGGACCTCTACCACAGATCCAGTAGAGATGCACTCGGACTCCTCTGTCCCTGCGATATAGAACTCTCTGTGACTACAACACTTTAAATGTTCTGCCTTTTGACTCCAGCCCTGTCTGGTTGTGTTCAGCCTGAGTCTAAGGACTGAGATATTGCTGTGCTTCTGCTATACTTGCCAGGTATCTAGAGCTGTTGGTGGTTTGTTCCATCTCAGGTGTTACAGAGGCCTCTGCACCAACTACACGACTGCAACTGGCATTCAAGATGTCCCATAAATCCTCCAGAAACATTTTGTCAATGCCAGGGGCCAAAGGTGTGACCAAGAGCCACCTGCACCCACCAGAGACTGTGTCACAGGAGGGGAACCCCAAGCAGTCAGCTAGGCTTTATTACGGCCCCTTTGTACTTCCATAGTGTCAGCCAAGATTTTCCCTCTAGCTGAAAGGCTTTGAAAACATTAACAAATTATTATATGGTTTAAGATTTTGTTCCCCTTTGGAAAACAGAGAAGCTAAGATGTCCGAGAATCACAGTCACACTAAGGATGTGGGTAGAAACTATTAGTTCCCAATTCCTCTTTTCCAGCCATGTAATTTATTCTCCTATAGTCTTGCCATGAAATTAGATACAGCTTTTGGAGACAGGGACTACAGCTTTCTTTTTGCCTGTTACAGGCCTCAAAAATCATTAGCTCTAGGGCCATAATGAGTGTCATGAGCATTGCTGTTGGGCTGGACTTTCAGCTGCTTGGTTATGTGATTTCAGTGCACTTAAATTCGAGCCTGAACCTTGATTCGGTATTGAATGCAATGGTTCAGATGCACAGGCAGGTCATCCTGGACCAACAAACTGCTCTGCATCAGCTGAGTGATGGTACCTTGGATGCTGATGCCTGATGATACATCAATTCCTCAGTTTTGCTGGTCATTTCGGGAAGATGTGGCACTCTGTACAGGCTACTGTGGCATTTCCAACCTACCTGAAGAGCAGCTGTTACTGTTATTCTCTGCTATCATACAAAAAAGAGACTACTTTTTGTTCAGTATTTTGCATATACAAATTGGATCATAATATACAGTTACAGTGTTCATTAGTGCAGAACTAAATATCTTAGTGTAAGTTGTATGTTTGCACAAAAGGCAATGTAACTAAAAGGAACAAGCCGTTACCTTTTTCCACCACTGAGAACTCCTTCAGCTTTTCCCACTCGAATAGCATTGGGTTTTTGGATACGGCTGTGGCAAAGAAGGGAGATTGTCACTATGCAGTAAAAGAAACAAGACACCAGACTTTGGAAAGGAGCTTCTGTCAGCTTTCAAAGAGTGCACTAGTTTGCTGTTATGCTGTTTCTATCAGTAAAGCTGGTTGACGTTTGGTTGGTTTTCCCATATTTATTTCTTTGTCATTTTTATCACTTTTTAAAACAAACAAAGAAGAAAAGGGTTATTTGTAATTTTTAACTGGCAAATAAATGTCCCCCCAGCTTCTCCTTACATTCTTCATTTTCAATACAAAAATAAAAAAAAAGTGAAGAAAAACAAACAAACAAAAAATAAAAGAATCAAACCATCAACAAAATTGTTTTAAAGTGAAAAACTGAAGAATCTCTAAAGAAGAGAAGAGTTATCTGCACAATACTCATGAAATGAGTAATGAAAATGAAAAAAAGATGGGTTTTTTTTACTACCAAACCAGTCTTCAGGACAAAACATTGCAGCCAGCATTACTACACCGCTGCCCGTGTAGGTGCTGACCTCCCTGCCCTGGCTCTGCGTTACTTCCCTACCATAATAAACTCTACAGGTGCCTTTGGTGAATGCGGAGCCCTCTCTCATGGCTGGCTACATTCCTGACCTGGCGTTTCATCTGATTAAGATGAAGCAGGTAAAAATAAGGGCTGTCACCGTGTGACCATAACCCCCTTCTGATGTGAGGCTGCCCCTCACCTCTTCTGGGCAGGCAAGTCCATCCTCAAACACCAACAGGCTGAGTATTTCAAAGGCCTCTTCTGGGCAGTTGTGTCGATGGATCAGGCAGATTTCAAACCCATCTCTGGTTTACCCGTAGCAATAACATGGAAACTCTTGAATAGCCCAGTAACAGAGCGGTCCCTGATCTCCAGTTTGCCCAGCACAGGCCACTGCTCCTGTGCAGCCGGTGTCTGCTGAGGAAGCTGGCTGACACCAGCTGTAGAAGCCAAAGGAAAACAATTGCATCACACAAGGATTTTTCACTCCTGTGAAGGAAAGCAGGGGCTGTGTAGTAGTCGTCAAGCAGCGATGTGCAAGGCTTTGTTTTGCTTTGCAGTGCCGAGCAATCCGGCCGGTCATCACCCTTAGCAGCTGAACTCGGTGTGTCCTAGTGCTGGCTGCTTGTGGCTTCTGTGTCCAGCTACCGACCGGGCAGTCGAGACTATACGTGCTTTATCACTCTCCAGGCAATATAGATCTTAACGGGTCTCCTTTGGGGTTCTTCCCCTGACCATTCCAAACATAACCCTTGCAGGCTGTAGGTGTGAGCCATAGTGCTTTTCCTCCCTTACCCCCGATAGCAGGGCACAGGCAGAAGCCAGCTCCTGCTGTTGCTCTCCCTAGCACCAAAAAGCATCCTGGCTATGGGAGCCTTCCTTGTGGCAGGGAGGGAGGAAGGGAAAGCAGGAGGATATCCATCTATGATTTTCAACAAACAGACAAATGTTGCTGGGGAAATGGCCTGTACATGGCTTGCTGGCTGGATTCAGCAGCAGGGGAGCCCACAGTTAATCAGCTCTGCCGTCGCCACTGGGTTTCACAGCAGCTGGAGCCCTGTCCCAGAGGAGGCACAGATGATTCAGCTTCTGGACAAACAAGGAATTAACACAATAATATTAAGCAAGAAATATCACTACAATCTCCTACTTCTTTGCCGTCTCCCCTTCCTCCCTCTGTGTAAGGCTGTATTAAAAACCAGGCCTTGGCTGGTGGTTTTGAGAGGAATGTTTGACATGGTGAGGTGGATAACTGGGGCAGGTGCTGGGGCTGCCTTTGGCCAGGGCACAGCTGGGATGGAGGCAGTGGAGCCCCCTCAGCTGTGCTGGGTGCTTGTGCATGGCCGGAATTCCTGCCCTCCTCCGGCTTTTTGGCATGCCTGGCTGGAGAAACCTTACTGTGTGTAGCCACAACAGTGTTTTGGGGGCAGAGCAAGGAGGAGTGTCCGTCTGCTCCTTGCCTGGTCTGAGACCCTTCCCTCTGCCGCCCCAACCCTCATCCCCTCTGCAAGCAACGGCTGAAATCTGCTCATGGCTCAAAGCAGTGTTAGTGGGAAGCTAAAAAACTTGCCAATGCACTGTCCCTTTGCTGGCTGTTGGAATCTCAGTGCACCAGTGATCCATACTGCTCTTTGAATTGAGCTGACCCTGAAAAACTTCTTTGGCTGGTAAATAAAGTGAAGAATATCTCAATCTATGAGCTTAGAAAAAAGGCACCATAGGGAAATCTGGCATTACTGTGCTTTCCTCCTCAGTTCTCAGTCCTAACAAGTAAATGACTGATGAAGAACCTGAAGATTGTCTTCCTTTATGTGACCCAACATGCCACAGGATCTGCTTTCCACCTGAAGTCCTGAATCCAGCATATAAAGTCAGTAAAAAAACCTAACAAACCCCATACAATTAATCAGAAGGTATTTTAAAAGAAGAAAAGTTTGACACAGTTTACCTGAGCTTGACCACCTGAATGAGAGAGAAGGTCTCCAGGTATCAGTCTTTTTCCTCACAGAGAGTTATCAGGCAACTGGTCTTCTTCAGATGGAAAGAAATTGAAAAACTGTTCTTGTTCAGTTGGTCATCTGGGCTTCAGGACTGGCAAAATCGGCAGTATAATTTACTGAAGCTAAGAAATCAAGACAGATTCAGGTCCTCCCATAGCACTCACTAGTTTGCCTTAACTAGTTCCTCTCAACTGAAGCTGTTGACTTGTCCTTTGTCCTCCACAGCCTCTTGTTAAATTAAAGCAGGATGCAGGAACTACACCAATACCCCTGTCATATCAACCAGTAAATATTATTCAGACTTAAATGTCCAAAAGGATTGATCTTTTTCGCAGTAAAGATAAGTATGTGATATTCAGTGTCCCTAGGGAGACACAGGTCATCAGTAACAAGTGGCATTAAAAATCTGCAGAAAGCAAAGCTGTTACAAAAGTTTAAAGGTCTAGATTAAGGAAGGTATGAAATAGGATGAGAAGTACAGGGTAAGGAGTTTGAACTGGAAAACGAAGGAGGAGGTTGGGAGCATCAATTGTAGAGCCTTCATTTTTTCTAAGAAAGAATTAACTGGTTTATGATTTTTCATTCACTCCTATCAAAAATAGCTATTGCACAGAAGCCCACTTGATCTGTAAAAATTGTTTCATTCACAAGGCATTTATGAAGTGTATGCTCACTATGGAATTATAATGCTTACAAATACCACCTTTTGAGGAAACTGTTAATATTTCCTGCTTCACAGGGAGAAATGGAGAATGAGAAAATTAGACTCAGACTGGAGACTGAAAACCAAATATTTCTGCTTCCTGTGTCTTTTGT
Organism: Eurypyga helias; assembly: GCF_000690775.1. Lineage (NCBI taxonomy): Eukaryota > Metazoa > Chordata > Aves > Eurypygiformes > Eurypygidae > Eurypyga > Eurypyga helias. The sequence continues at coordinate 85,305 of NW_010267395.1, forward strand.
CTGCAGGTGTTAGCCCATGGAATGAAGATGTCCTTTCCTCTACAGAAAATACAGGGTGCAAAGAGTTTGCTAGAAGACGCTGATGACAGCTCAAAGAAAAAGCATACAGATGCTGTAAGCAGTAAGTAGTTACACATCCAGTATTTTCCATATTTTGCTTTGCTCATAAATATTGATCCAATCCCATGAATGTCTGTAATGTTTCATACACCATGATGTCTATTCTTAGTTTCTTGACTCATGAGAAAAGTTTGGGATCTTGACAACCCAGGTACTTGGCAACCCAGGACCTCTTTTTCTTTGATTTTCCTCTCATGTAATAGACTTTGACTAACTAGATTGTTGAAAATGTTTTTGGAACTCAAGTAGTCAAACAGTTAATTGAATTATGCAGTTTAAGGGTCTGCTTCTCCCTTACCTTGCATCTTAGCAGTTTATAACTGCTATGAATACATGAACATCCAGTAATTTTAGATGCTGAATTTGTTATAAGTTATGTCCAGTGTGCAGTGTGGTGAAAAGTCTGCTTTCCTGTCTTCTCCCAGCATTGCTAGGATGGGTGCTGTTTGGGCCTCCCCTCCCTGGGTAATAATTGTCGTTTTTAGAGTGACCAGTTTAGCTGAGCACATTCTAATCAAAGTTAACATAAAGATAACTACTATCTCTTAAGTTAGATGTCCATGACTCTCCTTTTTCTTTTTTTTTTCATAAATGTTGGAACAAATATTATCCCATATTGGTTCTGTAATTAAGATATGCATATGTTGGCTCCAAAGATCCCTAATTACATCTGCTTTAGGGATGCTGTTGGAGAGAAGATAATTGTATACAGTTGCTGCAGAGACAGTACAGGAGCTTAATCTGAAGTACAGTGAAAGCTTAGAATAGTCACTTTGGACCAACATTTATCTTGTGAATTCTTATCCACAGGTATTACAGCAAACGTGCATTGTCCTACACATTTTATTTAAAAAAATTATAGATATTTATATTTTGGATGTAGCTTTTCAACTACGGGCTTCCTCTTCCTGACTAAATCAATGACAAAACTCTCATAGATTTCAATGGTGCTGTCTCAAGTCCCCAGACAGTACGTGCTGCTTCTGCTGAAAACAGCTTTCATTACATAGATGGTTTCATCCAAAGACTCCTGCAGCAATCCAGACTTCAGCACCATAAGCAATTCTTAGGGCTAAGTGTACAACTTTGTCAAAAAAAGATAGGTGGGTGTGTCGGATGCACAGTAAAATCTCCCATAGAAATCCTTCCCTTGTGGTGGGTAATTCAGAACGAAAGGACTGAGAAGCACATGGTGTGAGTATAAATAGGCACGATGCCACGGAGCTTCGAGCTGCAGTGTACCAGGGGCTTACAGCAGACTGCAGAAAAAGAGCAACGGTGAACTGGATTAGAGATACCAAGACAAAATGGCCACAGCCTGCCAGCGACTAAAAGAGTAACTTTAAAATTATCTGTGGATGGGTGCTGCCTGATGATGTAGGCAGAATTTGAAGTGATGCTTCCCGTCTGGGCACTGGCAACCTTGCAAACAGCAAGAGTTAAAAATTAACAATCTGAAGGCAAGTCAAAATACACTCGCTGTCTGTAAATCAAAAAGTACTGCTTCAAACTCAGCCAAATCTGGCTGCTCCCTTATCCCCCACAACCACCATCATAATTACAGCAGCTGATTTTCCTCACACCCACCTCAAAGATTTCTGGGGGTTTTGGCCAGGTTTGCATCCCCATATGATTCAGCCTACTTTTACTTATGTTTAGCACATTGTGTAATAAGCAAAGCTTACATAAGCTGGGGACTGTGGCTCCAGCTTCAGAAACCTTCATCAAAAATAGGAGATGAGAAGCAGGATAGCAACTCATGTAGTTTTTTTCTTAAGAGCGGATACAGAATTAACTGTCTTTGGGCTAAATGCTCAGCTGGTTCAAATCTGTGTAGGATCGTTAATTCCGACTCAACTAAGCTAATTTACACCTTGCTGAAGGTCTGGTTCTCATCAATAAGTGTCCCATTGTTGAAAGCTTGACAGTAACTAGTCAAAAAGAACCGGGATAACATTTTGGTGCATTACATTTGTGGGGAATTTTCTCATTACCACCAGATAAGCCCCTACCTTCCTCCAGAACAACCAGCTATTCAAAGTAAAAAACAGACTCTGCTGTGTATCTCTGTTTCTCTCCTGAAAGTGTTCCCACTAGAACAGCCAGCAGCTCCCGCTCCAACTCATTTTATCTGGAAAAGGTAAACAGAAACCGCCAGTTCCTCACAACAAGGTGTTTGATTGTCTTGTTGAATAGATACAAACTGGAATCAGTGAGCTACAGATGTGTGGAACATTTTCACATGGTCCAGACCATAATAAGATTAACTGTATTACTCTAGGAACTTAACAGCCAAGGATGTGGGTTTCCTTGCACCAGATACTGCAAAGATATAGAGTAGGAAAGCTTTGTAAAGTTATAGAGTAAGAAAACTTATGGAGAAGTGAATATTATCTACATGATATCTACTAGCCTGCATGATGTGATGTTTTCTAAAGGTTAAATTAATTCCAGTGGCATCTTTTGGGTGAAATAGCTTCTAAAGAAAATATATTTTGGGTTGTTGGGTAAGCCTGTGATCACGGTTACATTGATGTAGATCCAGAATTGTGCTGCTGAAGTCAATAGAGCTACTGCAAAATTACCCTGTAGTGGAGACCAGCCGCTGGTCTTGTAATTTGTATTTTGTATCTGGAGAAGAGAAGGCTCCGGGGAGACCTTATAGCACCTTCCAGTGCCTGAAGGGACTACAAGGAAGCTGCGGGGGACTTTTTACAAGGGTCTGTAGTGACAGGACAAGGGGTAACAGGTTTAAACTGAAAGTGGGGAGGTTTAGATTAGATGTCAGGAAGAAGTTCTTCCTGGAGAGGGTGGTGAGGCACTGGCACAGGTTGCCCAGAGAAGCTGTGGATGCCCCATCCCTGGAAGGGTTCAAGGCCAGGCTGGATGTGGCTTGGAGCAACCTGGTCTAGTGGAAGGTGTCCCTGCCCATGGCAGGGGGGTTGGAACTGGATGGTCTTTAAGGTCTTTAAGGTCCCTTCCAACCCTAACCCTTCTGTGATTCTATGATTCTATGATTTTGAAACATCAGAGTTCTTATATGTCTAGTGTTTTCTGCTTTTTTCTGATCTATTTTTTCAGTGTCTCTGCACCTTTGAGTTTCTTGTTGGTGGTTTTCTTTTTTTTTTTTTTTTGGTGCTTTCACAATTTAATCTTTCGCATAATGGGACAGACACAAAGCCTTGGTTGGAAATCTCCCCCTAGCCTGTTCCAATATTTATAAAGCTGTGTTTTTAAACAGGCTGCAAGATGGGTTTAGTAAAACAAAAGGCATTATAATTTATTGTTCCAAGATTATTGATTCAATAAATTAAGAATAACTTCCATGGAGGGTAGGAGCCCTGGCACTATAAAAGTTTATTTATCTGTGCTTTAACTAGCATTGATTAGAGTATTCAGATTGTCCCAGTGCTATATAATTGCTCTTTATAGGTGGAATGCCCTCTGCTGTGCAGGAGACAGTAAAATAAACATTCAGCCAGAAGTGACAATGGCTCTTTTAAAATCCAGGATTTTTTTTAGTTTTTAAAAGGGAAGAAAGAGTTTGTGTAATGCTTTAAAAACACAGCCAGCTTTGGCCAAACTACCTTGCAACATTGCGAGGGCAGACAAGCAAAAGATTGCTATTGTTCTGAGAGGCACAAGAAAGAAACATAGCAGTTTTATCTTTATATTTGACTGTATCCAAATGACAAAGCCTTTTTCTGTTGTTGTTTTAAAGAGCCATTCTGTGTTGCACTGAAGTGCCAGTGGAAATTTTTGTTGTACATGCTTTTCCCTTTCTCCCCTTTGTTTCTGGAGTGCCCACTGAGCCTGTTCAAGGTAACTCTGAAGCTATGGTAGATATGTTAATAATTCAAGCAAAACAAGCCATACTTCAAGTTGCATTCACCGTGCAGGGTTGCTGAGAAAGGGGCATTTTGCCACCATGAAGAACAATAGCTGATTTAGTTCACGCTGTATTCCCCTTATGTAGAATACTTAGGACAGTTACATAATTTGGACGCAGGGTTATGATAGTTCTGTCTCCTGATACCTATGGTAACGCTGCTTTTACAGCTCTGGTGATGTAAAAGATTAACAGTACCTTTTCCCTCTTTTGGTTTGAATAAAATATCCAACTGCTAGAAATGTCACTTAGAACCACAAGTTTGCAATAATTAAAACAAATTATGCAGCTTACTAACCCAAGGTGGATGATTAATGCAAGCTTTAAATGATTGTTTGTGTTAAATTGTTTCTCCAAATGCAATTCAGGAATTTGAAGTTGTCAGATTAACTGCTGTATTTACTGGTCTGTTTGATTAGGTGAGCATAGTTTTATATTCCCTCTTGGAGACCTAAATAGCAACCATTTCCTACCAAAACAGCACACAAAACAAAGGCCCCATTCAGAGGACTATTCAGAGTGGGCAATGCTCTGTAGCCCTTTGTATCCTGAAACAACACGGTTACTGAAGTGCCTCTAAAAGGTACAACAAATTTTAAAAGTGAAATAATAATGGCCATTATAATAATAATTGGCATATCATATTTTTGTCTAAAGGTAAATACATTCTATAATCAATTAATGGATTGATTTCATTATTGAACTCAAAGACAACTCTTGGAGGCCTTTATGATTAATACTGTAAAATACAGTTTAATGAATGCTGTTAAAAGGATGGCTAATATTAATTTGAAACTGTAATCCACGCTGACAGAGTTTGTCCACTCTGTACCCTTTTCATGAACATCCATGGAGTTGAATTTTAATAGGCATTCATAGGAAATGAATTCTAGGCTTGGACGTGTGAATTTTTAACCAAAGTGAATTTTAATTTCTTTTTTCTCGGGCCCTTGGCACCAGAGACTTGGTCTTCGCAGCCAATCAGGGAATGGAAATAATGTCCTGTGTCTTCATTCTCTTCTTCCAGTCAACAAGTGCATAATAAGCACAGCTTGAACTGTGATCATCATAGTTCAAATATCAAGACAAAGGAAGTGTTTACAGCAAATTTTGTTGAAAATTGTCTAGTGCCTTTCTATGTTCAGATCAGACACTAAGCATTTTTGTCTTAGTTGGATGATAAGTTTTTTATACATGCACATTTCAAGAGCAGCTAGCTAGCAGCTTTGCCGAGACAGTGGAAAAACACTGAGCAATAATATTATTATTATTAATAACTTGGTATTTCTGGGCAAAGCCAACCTGATTGCCACATCATTCCTGAGAAGGGAGGGAAATTGGAGGACACCACATCCTTCACCTTCTCTTGATACAATTCCTTTTATGCCTTTTGAAGGATGACTCCTGGTAGGAACAACTACAAAGAGCAGTGGGTGTGGGAGGGCTCTGCCTTTCAGCATCTTGAGCTAAGGGTCAGCAGTGCAGCTGGAGGAAAGGCAGGTATGTATGGAAAGGCTTTGGCAGGGGCACACTTACAGGTGGTCACACTTGATTGCTCGAAGAACTGGAAGGGCCAAACTGTTATGCTCAGTGCTGGTTTTACACTGCGCAGAGAGGATGGAGAGATGGGTTTTTTGGAAGAGGAGACATGGTTTCACCAGGGCAGGAAGTTACTGAGAAAGAAATTGTTGGAAGCTGAGAGAGTATTTTTGAGAAATATCCCTTTCTTCCTCTATTTTTATACTCTCTCCCAGGCATCCACTTATGGCCACAGTTGGAGACAGGATAGAGAGCCAGATAGCCTGACCCACTGCAGGTGTTTTGATCATGTTTTTTTGGGGATTATCCCTTCTAGAGAAATGTGGTGCCTTTTGTCATTCATGTGGACATAGGTGGAGTAAAGTGACATGCGCAACATGGGATTTAGAGAGATCACATATCTCATGTCTACCTTCACAATTATCTGTTTTTCCAGCTTGAGGGTGTCAAACATCATATGGGATGAATGCCAGTGGTTGTTATGGTTTTCCAGCTCAGGAAGTTATAGTGTCTTCAGCAGTACTGAATCCAAAGCATCCTTGGTGAGAAGACATGGTTGTTGCTTTTTCCTCATCCTCCTGGAGAGATACATGATGCTCTGCCTGGCTAGCAGGAAAAATGTACCTCTGGGAAGTTTTTGTGGCTCTGTCCTCTGGACTGATAAAACCATATTAAAGCAGCAGACTACTGGAAAAATCTCATGTGTTCCCAGGTATGAGGACATATGCTCCTTCTCCATAGATATTTGAGATAGAGAGCTAGAGATCTTCACACAATGCCTCTGCACTGTCCCTTCTGGGGTCCCAGGTGAATTATGATGGGTAGCTGTCAAAAATTGACATATTTCCCAACCTACTTCCCCCCCCATTAGCAGTAAAGGGAACATAGCTGGGATACTGGCTGCATCATTACATCAGGAGTGAAACAAGGATGGTATAACCAGGGGTAGCTGTAAGAGCTGGAAAACTGCTTGTTGGAGATCATTCACGTGGATCTCAAAGATGTCCTGGACACTGGAGGAAACGAGTCAATCGAAGAGGAACTCTTACACTGAAACCAGTAATGTGATTTGACACAGACTTACTGTAACAGTCTCTAGGACTAGATGGCTAATTGCAAAGGTATAAACAAAGGGAGGAGCCTTCTTCATCAAGTAGAAATGTTAGAGCCCTGAGGAAAAAACAGGAAGTCTATTCATTAAATTTATTAAATTTCAATTAGGAAACTACAGCTCCTAAGGGTTCATATTCCTAATGAAGAGATGAATGTGTTTCAGCTAGTGGTGAACTGTGTCTCCTCGTTATCTGCAGTGCTCAGGGGACACCACTTGTACCAGCCACGTATAGAAAAGAAGCCTGGGAAGCTGGACTGTGATTTTAGTCCGAAGGAAATATGGATCATAGGAAACCACTCTGGTGACGCCTTCCACTGGTTACATGTGAATCTCAAGTAAAATACTCCAGCTCAGGTGTGTTGCTGGAAGTGCTTCCAGTTGAGCAGCTGTACATCCATTTCCAAAAAAGCCTGGTTTCACCCTGGAGCTGGCCTGTTGGGTGCTCTGTGGGTCGATACCCGCCATACATCCACTCACTCTCTGACTGGGCTTGCAAGTTTTGCTTAAGCTTGTCTTTAAAGATGACCCTCACCATTTTTTTTTTTTTTTTACTTGGCTGTTTACTGGTTAGTACATTTATTTCCCTCCCTTCTGACTGCCAGTGAAAATGTCTTTTTCCTTGACTGATTATTACAAATAAAGCATGGTCCCGGAGTGGGGCCTAGATCCTAACTCTCCTCTTTGTCCAAGGATTACCCAGTCACAAAGCTTCAACTTGCTGAAAATGCTTTTCTCTAGCAAAGCAAACCAAATCCAGTCACGCTGAAGGCACTCAATTTCTGAGGGCTGTTCCACAAGAGCAGCCACCTCAGAATAAGGCACTCGGATGTAGTGTTCCAAGACTAGTGGAATGACTCTGCACGTATGAAGCAGAAGCAGCACAGCCAATGTGCATTACACTGTTGTGACTGTAGTAACCAATTTTATTTTATATTGAAGCATCCAAAGATGACAGAAAGACTTCTGACTCAAAAACCCCAGAGAGATAATGTGTGCTATACTTGCATTTTTCAGTTTCCCAGTGGACATAGTTTCTTTCACAGCACCAAGTCGGCAGGACTAAATGCCACAAAAGATGTCAGTCTCGGGGTCACAGGTGACACATGCCTTTTCCTTGTTAGAGACCAAGCCTGAATGCTCCGTGAGACCCACTGAAGTTAGCTTCTGCTGCTGGGTGTCATCATATTTTGGAAGCTAATTTCCTTTGAAAATCCCAGCACAAAGGAACATCAAAGAGCACTGACTGAACATCATATTATTGTGAAATGAAAGAAGGAGGGAATATACAGTGAAGTTGGTTTTTTTTTTTTGCTGCAAGACTCCATTAGCAGAGGAAAATCTAGGGAAAGCAGAGACTAGTAGAGTTAACCTCAAAATAGTTGTGGTTAAAATACTCAAAACCGTTTTGTTTCAACAAAGTTCAGATTCTTTTTTAAGGAAAGAGCATGCTATTGAAAATGGTGGCTAGCCAAAAATCAGACTTCTAACTTAGAAGTAACAACAGAAATCTTTTGACTAGCTAAAGATGTAAAGGCGTATTGAGGCAGGGACAGGGGACTGGGTGGTTTCTGGCATTAAAATAGAAGTGATATCTTTCTCTGAAGATGTTATTTGTGCTATCAGCTAGAAGAGAAGATCCTACAACTGCATATTGTGCCCTTTGCAAAAGATCATATTTGAAGGGAGTTTATTTGATCCTTTTACTGTGTTGGTCCTGGGACTTGAGGGGCCCTGCCCAGAATCCCCTCCCCCTCCACCCACAGCCCATGACCCCATTGGTACCCCCTGGGGCCATCAGTTGCTGCCCCAGTGACACCGCAGCACGGCCCATCTCCAGCTCCCCACAGCCCTGCTCTGCCTGGACACAGGTCCACACCACACTGGAAAACACTATTGCTGGTAGCCACATGTAAACACTCAGCTACCAATACACAGTCTGCTTTTTTGCAGGGCTTATATATATATTTTAAAATCTATTATGGAGATTTATAAAAAGAAATATTTACATTGTTCTTAGTTTGCTTACACTGCATGTGGTGAGATATTTCCCCCTCCCCTCAATTTTCATGGGATCGAAGGCATGTCAGTATTGAGTATTTCGAGATCTTGTCCAGTATTGTTGTGAACTGAAAACATTTGATACAGAAATTCACTAAGGGTCTCTTTTCACTGAAGTATTAACAAGAGTATTGTCCCTAACATGAATCTGACTGACACAAAAAGTCTCCTCAACTATTAACATGTGGCGTTTGGCTTGTGGGAAAGAGGGGCTGTAGTTCACACACCTCATCTGTTGCTAACCCTGCAGCCACTCAAGCAGTGTTTTTCAGCATGCCTGTTCTCACTTAAGCTTCCCTAGCTCTAGAGGTGAGTAGGCAAGTTAAGCTAATTCTGTGGCAAATGTATAACATGAGATAGTTTATGGAATCATTTTACAATACATCATGCTGAATTATAGCTCATGTTGCCTGAACCCACGCTTATACACATTTATTTAAAATTCTAGAGTAGAAGGAACCCTCTGCACAGAACTATATTAGAGTGCACAAGAGATGTAGAATTACCTTGGAGAAAGAAATGGTATCTATAATGGGTGACTTTATGCTAAGAGGGGTAGAGTTTGCATGGCTACTGGAATTTTTGTAGATAACTATGAGCAATGACTGTTGACCGGATTAACATGCTGCCTTGCCTTCTGCTGATCTGTTACTCATGACCAAAAATGGTTTGCAATTGTGGAGTGCTTACACGATATCCAGTCCTGGAGCTCAGAAGCGTTAGATTCACTGGTAACCATTGAATCAGTAAGTTAATGAGCCTGTGAGATCTGGCATTGGCATCCCTTAGTTCACAGCAGTCAGTAATATATAGACTCTGTGTGTATACATGCCGAAGCTTAATTTGCAATCCTATTTAGAGTGGAAAAAAATGCCACACTTCTTAAAAAAAAATGCTAACAGGGTTCTTTTCACAGTGGACAGAGAATACTGTTAAACAGAGGAAGCACAATATCCCTTTTCATAGCAAGAGATCAAATGTCTGCAGAAGAGTTTAATTTATACTTCTTCATGTGCCAGAGCTGTGTCTGAGACATTGCAGCGTTTCAGTACTTTCAATCAGGTCATAGTTTCCAGCACAGATGACTTCATCCCTTTTAAAATAGAACAAATAGAATAAATGGAATTCCACATAATCATGGTAGGAGCTGGGATTATAGGAAATTAAAACACATATTTAAAAGCAGAGGTCTGTGCGGTAAATAATCGTGACACAGATCTTGGAAAGTAGTGCGTGGTCTCTTCTCGGTAGTTAATGGGCAACGAGGGTCTTGGGCTCTGCAGCTTTTTGTAGCGTGGGGGTGTGGTTGTATCCTAGAGGAGGATGACGAGAGTGATGGTGGATAATGTGCAGTGTCACATTTAATGAAATTGCTACCTTTCCAGAAGAAATATTAAAATAATGCCACTTGACTCAAATGCAACGTAGACGAGCGCTGGCCGCTGTGAATAGGGCATGGGCTTTACAGCCTGTGCACCGCCAGGCAGTTTGGATTGCTTTCCTCAGTCAGGTCCTCTGTTCCCTAGCTGCTACAAAATATTTCACATCTCCCAGCCACGGCTCTGCGTTGGCAGTCGGAGAAAAGGTGTTGATGAGTTCTGTCTCAAATTTCTGCATGTCTGAAGAAATCCCGTATAAACTACCAGCATATATTAACTGATATCCCCCAAAACAGAGAAGGAGCTCACTGCAACCTGGAATGCTTTGAACTAGATCCGTGAGACAAGTGTTTGCAGTATTTATTACAACAGGAGAAACAGAAACATGTCGTTCCTTAGTTATAGTATTTGCCCAACACTGCCCTCTTTGTGATCCATTTTTGGCGTTAAAAAGAAAACCAAAAAGAACTATCAATAACTTATTTGTGACATGCAAAATTCCCACTCACATCAGAGCTATTTCATACAAGCAGGCGGTGAAGACAGCCCTTGCCCCCAAAGGACTGTTTTGTCTGTATAAGTGAACGGAAGGCTAAGGTATTAGGTGTGTCACCTCAAGTCACACAAAAAATCAGTAGTAAGGCTGGGAATTGAATTCTGTTTTCCTGAGTCACAATCCCGTGTCCTCGAAGATCCGCTCACTCAGGTCATGTGTGTTTCATGCGCGTGTACACATGCATGAACACAATCACATTTGTCTAGTTCGACGTGCGGGCTGGACTGTGGGGCTCTAACTTGCCTATTTGTACCCTTTTTTGTTGGTATCAGGTCTAACTGTGGCAAAGATTACAACTGACAGACTAATTCCGTTTGTGCAAGTTTCTGTTTCAAAGCAAGGAAAACTCGGGAAGAGAAGGCAAATTCATCACTGGTGAGTTGGCTGAATCCAGTCACATGCTGTATAATATAACTTATCCTTAGGAATTCATGCCTCCATTGGGTCTGCCTACCAGATAAGCTACACCGAGATGAAAGTGAGTTGCATCAGATTCTGGTGCCCAGAGCGCACAGTTCAGGCTCTGTTTCTCCTTTGTTCAACTGGATGCTCTGTAAGAAACAGCATTCCCTCTCTCAGAAAAAGAAGTTAATCGAGGTGGAGATATACAGGTAAAAGCTTTCTGCATGACACTCTGCTAATATTTCTGAACATTTCAAAAGTGTACGTCAAAGTTACTTGCGTTGACTCTGCTTCTTTAAAAGTTTAACCTGGATTGCTTTAATCGTAGAAAACAGAACTCTCTTGCTTGATTTTGGTAAAAGCAGTCTCCTGCTGACATCAAAGATTATAGTAACTGCAAGGCACTAGTTTGCCTTTGTAGTTCCAAGTTGCTCAAAAAAGTTTTAATGTATTCTTGTAGGTGTAACCATGTGTCATAAATACACCCGCCAACAAGGGATAAACCCTAACTTGAAAACAACTGTTAATCGATTACTGCAGGAAAACTGACAAACTCGAAGTGAATAATGTTAAAAGGTGTTAATTTGTGGATTTCTGTAGGCTTTGAAAAGCAGGATTAAGTGTATATGGGATTTTGGATGTGTAACATAAACTGTGGGCCATGTGCCTCACTTGTATAGATCGGCATCATTGCACTGGGAGCCAGGAGAGCTCTGCTGTGCTCCAGCAGAGAAAGTGGCCCGTGACTCTGAACACATGGCGACCGACAGCCTTTTTTATTTGGTTTCATTTATTTGCGGAGGGAGGAAAAAGAATCTAATGGGGATTCGCTAGGCTCTCACTCAGGGCTGTAAACATTTTTCCTTTTCTGCATGAACGTTGCTGCTGCTGACTGCTGCAAACTGAATATGAGCCATGTTTCGTGCTTGCACCGAGCTCCTCAGCCCCAAACCTTGGGGACCCTGGATGCTGGGAGATTATATGATCCAAAGCAGAATGATTCCAGGCAGGCAGCAGACAGTAGCCAACGTTGGCAGGCAAGAGGGGCAGCGCTGGCAGCTCCAAGCATTGTCCGAGCTTGCTAAATGGCTCCTCTATCCATGCAAAAATGCAGGCACACAAAACCCCACTTCTCTTCATAGCCAGGCAGAATTTTTGCAGTGAAACTTCTTACCAGCTCTGTATATTTAGCTCCAGAAAAACAAATTCACAAATCTGTCAGAAAAATTGAAACTTTGATTTCTAAAAAGAAATGTTTTGACTTTTTTATTTGAAGTGCTTTGCTTTGTTATATTAAATTTGACTTATGTTCATCATTTAAAAAATAATTATCTCAACAAAAGCGAAGAAGGGTTCATTCAGGTAGAAGAAAAAAAATAGAGGAAAAAATTTGAATGTAAAATTAGAGGGAAAAAAATTAAGAGATCACTTTAGAGGGAAGCTGCCCTGGGCAGGGAAGAACTTGCTCAGCCTTGCTGACTTCCCGCTGGCTCAATTTCGTGGTGTGGCATGGGACTTGGAGCCAACAAGGAAACATTTTGGGAAATTGGTGTGTTTCGAAACTTGGTCAGGTTCTTCTGGGTACAAATAGTTGTACTGCTTTAATTTTAGCCCTGGTAAGGGTTTTGAGTGGTTGACATTTAGATTAGTGACGTTAAGAAACGTAGAGGGCAGGCATGGAAAGCTTGTGCATCGGGCACTTCCAACACTGTCTGTGCTGGCTTAGCCTGCTCTGTGTTGATAGGGGCATAACCTGGAGCAGCATAAGGCACCTCCATGTCTGTGGAGGTTGTACACTTGTGCTTTCTGCGAGGGGGCTGGTCATTTCTGGAGTGGGAGAAAACTGCTTATTTTGCAACTGCAATTACTCCACAATTGCACAAACTACTGAAGTAGCCATCATGGCATGCAGGTAGTGTCTGGCCCTTGTCTAATTCATAGGATTATAGAAGGGACCTTAAAGCACATTCAGTTCCAACCCCCCTGCCATGGGCAGGGACACCCTCCACTAGACCAGGTTGCTCCAAGCCTCATCCAGCCTGGCCTTGGACACTTCCAGGGATGGGGCATCCACAGCTTCTCTGGGCAACCTGTCCCAGTGCCTCCCCACCCTCTCCAGGAAGAATTTCTTTCTGGTATCTAAATTTCCCTGCCTTCAATTTAAACCCGTTGCCCCTTGTCCTGTCACTACAGGCCCTTGTAAAAAGCCCCCCCCAGCTTCCTTGTAGCCCCTTCAGGTACTGGAAGGTGCTATAAGGTCTCCCCGGAGCCTTCTCTTCTCCAGGCTGAACAAGCCCAGCTCTCCCAGCCTGTCCCCATAGCAGAGGGGCTCCAGCCCTCGGAGCATCTTTGTGGCCTCCTCTGGACTCGCTCCAACTGGTCTATATCCTTCTGATGTTGGGGACCCCAGGACTGGAAGCAGCACTCCAGGTGGGGTCTCACGGGAGCAGAGCAGAGGGGGAGAATCCCCTCTCTCGCCCTGCTGGCCACACTGCTCTGGATACAGCCCAGGATACGGTTGGCTTTCTGGGCTGCCAGCGCACACGGCCGGCTCATGTCCAGCTTTTCATCCACCAGTACCCCAAGTCCTTCTCCTCAGGGCTGCTCTCAATCCATTCTTCACCCAGCCTCTGTTCATGCTTCAGATTGTTGTTTTCTCAAAACAACCACAAGCAAAGCAGCCCAGCCTCACTCATCCCACACTTTTTGTTCTGAGATTATTTACCTAGTTTTCAACCGTGCTGGCTATGGGCATTTTCTTCCCCGTGGGGCCTGAAGTTGCCATCCGAGGGCAAAACGGCTCCTACCGCAACGGTTAGCTGACCTCAAGGTGCATTGCCAACTAAACCTTTGTAACCCAGGGTCTGTGTGGCCCATTGTACTGAATCTCTCTTTGTCTGTACTGCCATCAGTGAGACTTCTTTCACCATCCTGCGCGACCAGGACCCAGCGTGGCAAACAGTAAATTTACTTTTCGCAAATGGGTGTAAAACACAAGGTAGGCGCGGTGTGGCTGAGTTAATTGTGCAGGAGAAACACGGGGCCAGATGCACGGTGATTATTGACTGAACCGAAGCCAGAGACTCAGCCCCTTAACTTTTCCAGTCTCTGACTCCCTGATGTCGCCTCTCCCTCTATCGCACCGCATTAACTCACGGCGTCGCTGGAACGTTCCGCAGTTACTTACAAAAAAGGATCTGTGTGGGAAGGTGAAGGAGGATGGTGGGGGCGACAGGCAATTCATGGGAAGGAAAAAAAGGGAGCTGGAAAAATCAAGAAATAGAAAGAACATAAGGGGGAATTGCATAAAAAGGATACTCTTGGCATTTCTGCCACTATGAAGTGCTGCGTGAAGTTATATATTGGCTCACCTCTTATTCAAATAATTTAAGATGGCATTTCAGAGAAATTGAGCGTTTCGTTATCCTGTCCCTAATTATGCATTGCTCCATCAAAAGACAGTGGTGAAGTAAGTTCATTTAACTCCCTTGTAACGTTGTCTGAGAGTCCTGAAGTATTCTGGAATGTGGATGACATAGTTTTCACAATCAGCATCTGCAAATGCACTCATTCAAAAGCCCTTGGCCAATTTGCCTCAGACCTTGTTTTTTTCAACAGGGGCCATAAAAACTGAAGGAAACGGCATTTGAAGTTTCTAATTTTGGCTTTTTTTTAAAAAAAAAAAGAGACATTTGAAACTTACAGCAAAAGTGTTTTCCATCCAGTCTTTCTCTCAAACTTTCTGTAATATGTTACCTTCCACTGAGACCACACATGGAAAATTTCACTGCAGAATTTATTTCAGAAACCTCACAATAACAAGAGATTGGGGTGGAATCTCAGGGTGTTTAACTAAAGCGCCTGCCCTTCTCCTAAGTTACGCCCCTCTGGCACACAGACGTGTGCGTGTGCACGCACACGCGGGACTACTGCAACAATGCGCAAATCACCGTTTGCCAACAGGCAGGGCAAGTAACTGCATTTATTTCCTTTTCGAAGCCACTGAGAGGAACCAGTGGCCTATCAGACCCTGCTGTGTGGTAAATAATGGCTAGTGAACAGATCTGATTTGTGAAATGGTGCGTGTGTGCGCATATCCGCACCGAGGGGTGCGTGGTGGCATCTGCTGCATGGATGTGGGAGCTGTTGGTGTGCACGGACAATATACCCATGGATACAGCCAGGAAGGCGGGTAGTTCCCAGAATGTCTGTTAGGGAGGGAATGGCTTCAGAGAGAACCGCTTTGACATCCCCAGAGGATTTGCGTAACAGGTGGCCCCTGAGAGTGGAAGTGCAGCAAGGACTGAGAATTCCCAGATTCCTCTCTATAATCTCCAGAGCAGCACACGGCAGATCTGCCTTAGCATGTATGTCTCCGCTATCAAATAGCTGGCGTTCTTCCTCACCTCTGGGTCTTGATACCTGTAAAACATCGCATGCTGGAGTGGCATGTGATGCAGAAATGCAAAAAGTATCACTGGTGTTGCTGCCCAGTGGCAGGGCTCGATCCGGAGCTCACTGACTTCCCTAGGGCTTGGCTGAGGTCAAGTAACTGTAAACACTATGATGGCAGTGCAATACTACCCTGCCCCTCGGGTGCTTTGATCCTCCGATACACAGGGGATATACGGAGCAGAGGGGAGCAGAAATGCTTCAGGTTTGCTGCTGAACACCTCCCAGGAAAAACTGGTATTTGGAAGGGGGTAGCCTGCTCTGCAGACCTCCACTGAGGCACTTAGGATAAAAATCTAAGCCATGCATACCCAAACGGGTTCGAACACGACTGTTTCGAAAGAGACAGTCCTGCAAGTGAGGCAGGGGGTGTAGCACAACGCACAGGACACGGTATTGTTTAAAGTAACCCAACTGAGGGTGTTTTCCCGAAGCAAAGAGATGGGCTACCGCCACGTCGAACCTGCGAAAGCACCGGCCAGTGGCGCCTGGCCCTCTACTTTTACTATTTCCCACCTCGTTCTCTACTTACCACAGGCTCTAATGCTCTGTGACGGCAGCTGAGAAGCAGG